>NW_004797490.1:521972-538785 GCF_000002075.1 Aplysia californica | reverse complement strand
CTGGCCTATAATGATTAAGCTCCATTGCTTTATATAGCTTAGTTAGAAGAGATCACGGCAAATCTTCATCTTTTTTAAGGTTCTGTAGGCAGCAGCTTGATATTCTTAGGTGCTGTATCTGCCATATATAAATATAACAACCGTTTCAAATACAAATGGTGCATTGTCATCGAATGATTCAATTTAGAATTTGCAAGGAGAATTGCATGTTCGTTTTTTCATATATAGTAAGTCAGAAGCCAATGTTCGTCTGCTGTAGTTTTATAGGCAGCAGCTTGCTAATCTTAGGTGCTGACCCTACCGCAAGGTTATACCAGAATGCTTAAAAATATATAAAACATCACTAGTTATTGGCAGCAGCTTGCTAATCTTAGGTGCTGTCTCTGCCACACATTTTTATCAAAATGCTTATAAATGTATAAAAGAAACACTAGTTACTGGCAGCAGCCTGCTAATCTTAATTGCTGTCTCTGCCATTTAGCCTACTACTTGGTCTTCTGACTCTTATTATATCTTTTCACTAACATCAGTCAATTTCAAAGGGAAAGAAAACAAACAAGACTGCACATTTCTCACCTTTACTCTCCGCTGCTCCTACAGGACTCGATTCTCTTCCACAGCAAATCTCTTGACACAAGATGTATTCTGAGAAAACAGAAAACAAGAAAACTAAAGAACTTCCCTGAACAGAACGTCTTCACAGCTTGATCTCTATGCTTTCCCCGACATTCGCTCAATTTTGATTTCACTCAAAAGCTAGGTTTCCAATGGGAGCACAATGCTTGTTGAAAACTATATGGTCATAGGGTGGGTAGGATGAGCTCAAGAAAACAGATCCCTTCGTAAGAACGACAAGCTAAAGAAAATGGAATGGGGAAAGATTTCTGAATGTTCGTGTCCTTTATTTCTCGCACAAAAGCATAGTTTCCCCAAGTTTTCAGGTACCTCTCCTTTTAAATCAGTATGCTTGGGAAGCAAAGAAGACAAGTAACCTAGCAATTCTCACCTTTTCTCTTGTATGGTCCTACATGACTCGACGCTCTTCCAGAATACATCTCTTGAAACAGGATGTACTCTAAGAGAAGATAGAAAACCGGAGATAATTACTGTACCTCCACAAAAAGGAAGTTTTTACACTTTGGTTTCTATGCTTTAAGTTTCACTCTAGGTGCAGAATTAAATGCTATGTCTCCATGAATTTCAATGCATGTGGAAAAATACAAGGTCATAATGTAGGTAAGAAATGCTCAAGAATGTGGAATGCTTACGGATGTCAGAATGTGTGTTACATTTTCATTTACAATAACAGCGGGGTGCATTTCCTGCTTGACCGTCAGTCTTTTGAAACCTTTCTAATTATAACACCGACTTCCCATTCAACCTTTACTTCCCTTTTGGACATTAAATTAAAAACGAACCTGTCTGGTCCATAAGAGACGCCTCTATTTGGGTACTCCAGTGCCGGTCCTTTGCCAGGATGGTGGTAGGAGGGAAGGAGTGCTGAACATCCTCGCTCGGAAGAAGAATTCATACATAGGCATCACGTTACTGTTCTTAGCTGCTGTATCTTAAAATGGCTAAGCCCTGGCCTATAAAGATTCAATCAATCTTCATCTTTTTTAGGATTCTCTAGGCAGCAGCTTGTTATTTTTAGGTGCTGTATCTGCAATATATAAATACCCTATTCTATTTCATCATTGACTGCAGCATGCTAAGCTTAGGGGCTGTATCAGTCGTTTTGTAATAACAATATCTCTCACTTCAGAAACTTTACTCCTAGGCCAGATTATTGGCAGAAGCTTGGTAATATTAGGTGCTTTTTCTGCCAGTAAAAACTACTTCCCGTTCTTTTCACTGTAGCATGAAATAAGCAATCAATCAAGTAATTATTTCTTCATTTGAAGAGAATCCTACCATTCTTTTGCAACATCTTAACTACCTAAAATAAGAGTGGAGAATATCTGAATACAATTTCAGTAACGTGTGCTACATCTTAAATACCTAAAAAAGAGAGTGGAGAATATCTGAATACAATTTCAGTAAAGTGTAAAAGCATGCATGGCCCTACTTACATGGGCAGCTCGAACAGCAAAAGGAAAAAAGTTGAACAACACAAAGGGAAATGAAACCAACAATCGTTTGAAATACAAATGGTGCATTGTCATCGAATGATTCAATTAAGAATTTGCAAGGAGAATTGCATGTTCGTTTTTTCATATATAGTAAGTCAGAAGCCAATGTTCGTCTACTGTAGTTTTATAGGCAGCAGCTTGCTAATCTTAGTTGCTGACCCTGCCGCAAGGTTATACCAGAATGCTTATAAATGTATTTTTTTTAAAAACACTAGGTATTGGCAGCAGCTTGCTAATCTTAGGTGCTGTCTCTGCCACGAGTTTTTACCAGAATGCTTAAAAATATATAAAACATCACTAGTTATTGGCAGCAGCTTGCTAATCTTAGGTGCTGTCTCTGCCACGAGTTTTTACCAGACTGCTTATAAATATATAAAACATCACTAGTTATTGGCAGCAGCTTGCTAATCTTAGGTGCTGTCTCTGCCACACATTTTTATCAAAATGCTTATAAATGTATAAAAGAAACACTAGTTACTGGCAGCAGCCTGCTAATCTTAATTGCTGTCTCTGCCATTTAGCCTACTACTTGGTCTTCTGACTCTTATTATATCTTTTCACTAACATCAGTCAATTTCAAAGGGAAAGAAAACAAACAAGACTGCACATTTCTCACCTTTACTCTCCGCTGCTCCTACAGGACTCGATTCTCTTCCACAGCAAATCTCTTGACACAAGATGTATTCTGAGAAAACAGAAAACAAGAAAACTAAAGAACTTCCCTGAACAGAACGTCTTCACAGCTTGATCTCTATGCTTTCCCCGACATTCGCTCAATTTTGATTTCACTCAAAAGCTAGGTTTCCAATGGGAGCACAATGCTTGTTGAAAACTATATGGTCATAGGGTGGGTAGGATGAGCTCAAGAAAACAGATCCCTTCGTAAGAACGACAAGCTAAAGAAAATGGAATGGGGAAAGATTTCTGAATGTTCGTGTCCTTTATTTCTCGCACAAAAGCATAGTTTCCCCAAGTTTTCAGGTACCTCTCCTTTTAAATCAGTATGCTTGGGAAGCAAAGAAGACAAGTAACCTAGCAATTCTCACCTTTTCTCTTGTATGGTCCTACATGACTCGACGCTCTTCCAGAATACACCTCTTGAAACAGGATGTACTCTAAGAGAAGATAGAAAACCGGAGATAATTACTGTACCTCCACAAAAAGGAAGTTTTTACACTTTGGTTTCTATGCTTTAAGTTTCACTCTAGGTGCAGAATTAAATGCTATGTCTCCATGAATTTCAATGCATGTGGAAAAATACAAGGTCATAATGTAGGTAAGAAATGCTCAAGAATGTGGAATGCTTACGGATGTCAGAATGTGTGTTACATTTTCATTTACAATAACAGCGGGGTGCATTTCCTGCTTGACCGTCAGTCTTTTGAAACCTTTCTAATTATAACACCGACTTCCCATTCAACCTTTACTTCCCTTTTGGACATTAAATTAAAAACGAACCTGTCTGGTCCATAAGAGACGCCTCTATTTGGGTACTCCAGTGCCGGTCCTTTGCCAGGATGGTGGTAGGAGGGAAGGAGTGCTGAACATCCTCGCTCGGAAGAAGAATTCATACATAGGCATCACGTTACTGTTCTTAGCTGCTGTATCTTAAAATGGCTAAGCCCTGGCCTATAAAGATTCAATCAATCTTCATCTTTTTTAGGATTCTCTAGGCAGCAGCTTGTTATTTTTAGGTGCTGTATCTGCAATATATAAATACCCTATTCTATTTCATCATTGACTGCAGCATGCTAAGCTTAGGGGCTGTATCAGTCGTTTTGTAATAACAATATCTCTCACTTCAGAAACTTTACTCCTAGGCCAGATTATTGGCAGAAGCTTGGTAATATTAGGTGCTTTTTCTGCCAGTAAAAACTACTTCCCGTTCTTTTCACTGTAGCATGAGATAAGCAATCAATCAAGTAATTATTTCTTCATTTGAAGAGAATCCTACCATTCTTTTGCAACATCTTAACTACCTAAAATAAGAGTGGAGAATATCTGAATACAATTTCAGTAACGTGTGCTACATCTTAAATACCTAAAAAAGAGAGTGGAGAATATCTGAATACAATTTCAGTAAAGTGTAAAAGCATGCATGGCCCTACTTACATGGGCAGCTCGAACAGCAAAAGGAAAAAAGTTGAACAACACAAAGGGAAATGAAACCAACAATCGTTTGAAATACAAATGGTGCATTGTCATCGAATGATTCAATTAAGAATTTGCAAGGAGAATTGCATGTTCGTTTTTTCATATATAGTAAGTCAGAAGCCAATGTTCGTGTACTGTAGTTTTATAGGCAGCAGCTTGCTAATCTTAGTTGCTGACCCTGCCGCAAGGTTATACCAGAATGCTTATAAATGTATTTTTTTTAAAAACACTAGGTATTGGCAGCAGCTTGCTAATCTTAGGTGCTGTCTCTGCCACGAGTTTTTACCAGACTGCTTATAAATATATAAAACATCACTAGTTATTGGCAGCAGCTTGCTAATCTTAGGTGCTGTCTCTGCCACGAGTTTTTACCAGAATGCTTAAAAATATATAAAACATCACTAGTTATTGGCAGCAGCTTGCTAATCTTAGGTGCTGTCTCTGCCACAAGTTTTTACCAGACTGCTTATAAATATATAAAACATCACTAGTTATTGGCAGCAGCTTGCTAATCTTAGGTGCTGTCTCTGCCACGAGTTTTTACCAGAATGCTTAAAAATATATAAAACATCACTAGTTATTGGCAGCAGCTTGCTAATCTTAGGTGCTGTCTCTGCCACGAGTTTTTACCAGACTGCTTATAAATACATAAAACATCACTAGTTATTGGCAGCAGCTTGCTAATCTTAGGTGCTGTCTCTGCCACACATTTTTATCAAAATGCTTATAAATGTATAAAAGAAACACTAGTTACTGGCAGCAGCCTGCTAATCTTAATTGCTGTCTCTGCCATTTAGCCTACTACTTGGTCTTCTGACTCTTATTATATCTTTTCACTAACATCAGTCAATTTCAAAGGGAAAGAAAACAAACAAGACTGCACATTTCTCACCTTTACTCTCCGCTGCTCCTACAGGACTCGATTCTCTTCCACAGCAAATCTCTTGACACAAGATGTATTCTGAGAAAACAGAAAACAAGAAAACTAAAGAACTTCCCTGAACAGAACGTCTTCACAGCTTGATCTCTATGCTTTCCCCGACATTCGCTCAATTTTGATTTCACTCAAAAGCTAGGTTTCCAATGGGAGCACAATGCTTGTTGAAAACTATATGGTCATAGGGTGGGTAGGATGAGCTCAAGAAAACAGATCCCTTCGTAAGAACGACAAGCTAAAGAAAATGGAATGGGGAAAGATTTCTGAATGTTCGTGTCCTTTATTTCTCGCACAAAAGCATAGTTTCCCCAAGTTTTCAGGTACCTCTCCTTTTAAATCAGTATGCTTGGGAAGCAAAGAAGACAAGTAACCTAGCAATTCTCACCTTTTCTCTTGTATGGTCCTACATGACTCGACGCTCTTCCAGAATACACCTCTTGAAACAGGATGTACTCTAAGAGAAGATAGAAAACCGGAGATAATTACTGTACCTCCACAAAAAGGAAGTTTTTACACTTTGGTTTCTATGCTTTAAGTTTCACTCTAGGTGCAGAATTAAATGCTATGTCTCCATGAATTTCAATGCATGTGGAAAAATACAAGGTCATAATGTAGGTAAGAAATGCTCAAGAATGTGGAATGCTTACGGTTGTCAGAATGTGTGTTACATTTTCATTTACAATAACAGCGGGGTGCATTTCCTGCTTGACCGTCAGTCTTTTGAAACCTTTCTAATTATAACACCGACTTCCCATTCAACCTTTACTTCCCTTTTGGACATTAAATTAAAAACGAACCTGTCTGGTCCATAAGAGACGCCTCTATTTGGGTACTCCAGTGCCGGTCCTTTGCCAGGATGGTGGTAGGAGGGAAGGAGTGCTGAACATCCTCGCTCGGAAGAAGAATTCATACATAGGCATCACGTTACTGTTCTTAGCTGCTGTATCTTAAAATGGCTAAGCCCTGGCCTATAAAGATTCAATCAATCTTCATCTTTTTTAGGATTCTCTAGGCAGCAGCTTGTTATTTTTAGGTGCTGTATCTGCAATATATAAATACCCTATTCTATTTCATCATTGACTGCAGCATGCTAAGCTTAGGGGCTGTATCAGTCGTTTTGTAATAACAATATCTCTCACTTCAGAAACTTTACTCCTAGGCCAGATTATTGGCAGAAGCTTGGTAATATTAGGTGCTTTTTCTGCCAGTAAAAACTACTTCCCGTTCTTTTCACTGTAGCATGAAATAAGCAATCAATCAAGTAATTATTTCTTCATTTGAAGAGAATCCTACCATTCTTTTGCAACATCTTAACTACCTAAAATAAGAGTGGAGAATATCTGAATACAATTTCAGTAACGTGTGCTACATCTTAAATACCTAAAAAAGAGAGTGGAGAATATCTGAATACAATTTCAGTAAAGTGTAAAAGCATGCATGGCCCTACTTACATGGGCAGCTCGAACAGCAAAAGGAAAAAAGTTGAACAACACAAAGGGAAATGAAACCAACAATCGTTTGAAATACAAATGGTGCATTGTCATCGAATGATTCAATTAAGAATTTGCAAGGAGAATTGCATGTTCGTTTTTTCATATATAGTAAGTCAGAAGCCAATGTTCGTCTACTGTAGTTTTATAGGCAGCAGCTTGCTAATCTTAGTTGCTGACCCTGCCGCAAGGTTATACCAGAATGCTTATAAATGTATTTTTTTTAAAAACACTAGGTATTGGCAGCAGCTTGCTAATCTTAGGTGCTGTCTCTGCCACGAGTTTTTACCAGAATGCTTAAAAATATATAAAACATCACTAGTTATTGGCAGCAGCTTGCTAATCTTAGGTGCTGTCTCTGCCACAAGTTTTTACCAGACTGCTTATAAATATATAAAACATCACTAGTTATTGGCAGCAGCTTGCTAATCTTAGGTGCTGTCTCTGCCACGAGTTTTTACCAGAATGCTTAAAAATATATAAAACATCACTAGTTATTGGCAGCAGCTTGCTAATCTTAGGTGCTGTCTCTGCCACACATTTTTATCAAAATGCTTATAAATGTATAAAAGAAACACTAGTTACTGGCAGCAGCCTGCTAATCTTAATTGCTGTCTCTGCCATTTAGCCTACTACTTGGTCTTCTGACTCTTATTATATCTTTTCACTAACATCAGTCAATTTCAAAGGGAAAGAAAACAAACAAGACTGCACATTTCTCACCTTTACTCTCCGCTGCTCCTACAGGACTCGATTCTCTTCCACAGCAAATCTCTTGACACAAGATGTATTCTGAGAAAACAGAAAACAAGAAAACTAAAGAACTTCCCTGAACAGAACGTCTTCACAGCTTGATCTCTATGCTTTCCCCGACATTCGCTCAATTTTGATTTCACTCAAAAGCTAGGTTTCCAATGGGAGCACAATGCTTGTTGAAAACTATATGGTCATAGGGTGGGTAGGATGAGCTCAAGAAAACAGATCCCTTCGTAAGAACGACAAGCTAAAGAAAATGGAATGGGGAAAGATTTCTGAATGTTCGTGTCCTTTATTTCTCGCACAAAAGCATAGTTTCCCCAAGTTTTCAGGTACCTCTCCTTTTAAATCAGTATGCTTGGGAAGCAAAGAAGACAAGTAACCTAGCAATTCTCACCTTTTCTCTTGTATGGTCCTACATGACTCGACGCTCTTCCAGAATACACCTCTTGAAACAGGATGTACTCTAAGAGAAGATAGAAAACCGGAGATAATTACTGTACCTCCACAAAAAGGAAGTTTTTACACTTTGGTTTCTATGCTTTAAGTTTCACTCTAGGTGCAGAATTAAATGCTATGTCTCCATGAATTTCAATGCATGTGGAAAAATACAAGGTCATAATGTAGGTAAGAAATGCTCAAGAATGTGGAATGCTTACGGATGTCAGAATGTGTGTTACATTTTCATTTACAATAACAGCGGGGTGCATTTCCTGCTTGACCGTCAGTCTTTTGAAACCTTTCTAATTATAACACCGACTTCCCATTCAACCTTTACTTCCCTTTTGGACATTAAATTAAAAACGAACCTGTCTGGTCCATAAGAGACGCCTCTATTTGGGTACTCCAGTGCCGGTCCTTTGCCAGGATGGTGGTAGGAGGGAAGGAGTGCTGAACATCCTCGCTCGGAAGAAGAATTCATACATAGGCATCACGTTACTGTTCTTAGCTGCTGTATCTTAAAATGGCTAAGCCCTGGCCTATAAAGATTCAATCAATCTTCATCTTTTTTAGGATTCTCTAGGCAGCAGCTTGTTATTTTTAGGTGCTGTATCTGCAATATATAAATACCCTATTCTATTTCATCATTGACTGCAGCATGCTAAGCTTAGGGGCTGTATCAGTCGTTTTGTAATAACAATATCTCTCACTTCAGAAACTTTACTCCTAGGCCAGATTATTGGCAGAAGCTTGGTAATATTAGGTGCTTTTTCTGCCAGTAAAAACTACTTCCCGTTCTTTTCACTGTAGCATGAAATAAGCAATCAATCAAGTAATTATTTCTTCATTTGAAGAGAATCCTACCATTCTTTTGCAACATCTTAACTACCTAAAATAAGAGTGGAGAATATCTGAATACAATTTCAGTAACGTGTGCTACATCTTAAATACCTAAAAAAGAGAGTGGAGAATATCTGAATACAATTTCAGTAAAGTGTAAAAGCATGCATGGCCCTACTTACATGGGCAGCTCGAACAGCAAAAGGAAAAAAGTTGAACAACACAAAGGGAAATGAAACCAACAATCGTTTGAAATACAAATGGTGCATTGTCATCGAATGATTCAATTAAGAATTTGCAAGGAGAATTGCATGTTCGTTTTTTCATATATAGTAAGTCAGAAGCCAATGTTCGTCTACTGTAGTTTTATAGGCAGCAGCTTGCTAATCTTAGTTGCTGACCCTGCCGCAAGGTTATACCAGAATGCTTATAAATGTATTTTTTTTAAAAACACTAGGTATTGGCAGCAGCTTGCTAATCTTAGGTGCTGTCTCTGCCACGAGTTTTTACCAGAATGCTTAAAAATATATAAAACATCACTAGTTATTGGCAGCAGCTTGCTAATCTTAGGTGCTGTCTCTGCCACAAGTTTTTACCAGACTGCTTATAAATATATAAAACATCACTAGTTATTGGCAGCAGCTTGCTAATCTTAGGTGCTGTCTCTGCCACGAGTTTTTACCAGAATGCTTAAAAATATATAAAACATCACTAGTTATTGGCAGCAGCTTGCTAATCTTAGGTGCTGTCTCTGCCACGAGTTTTTACCAGACTGCTTATAAATACATAAAACATCACTAGTTATTGGCAGCAGCTTGCTAATCTTAGGTGCTGTCTCTGCCACACATTTTTATCAAAATGCTTATAAATGTATAAAAGAAACACTAGTTACTGGCAGCAGCCTGCTAATCTTAATTGCTGTCTCTGCCATTTAGCCTACTACTTGGTCTTCTGACTCTTATTATATCTTTTCACTAACATCAGTCAATTTCAAAGGGAAAGAAAACAAACAAGACTGCACATTTCTCACCTTTACTCTCCGCTGCTCCTACAGGACTCGATTCTCTTCCACAGCAAATCTCTTGACACAAGATGTATTCTGAGAAAACAGAAAACAAGAAAACTAAAGAACTTCCCTGAACAGAACGTCTTCACAGCTTGATCTCTATGCTTTCCCCGACATTCGCTCAATTTTGATTTCACTCAAAAGCTAGGTTTCCAATGGGAGCACAATGCTTGTTGAAAACTATATGGTCATAGGGTGGGTAGGATGAGCTCAAGAAAACAGATCCCTTCGTAAGAACGACAAGCTAAAGAAAATGGAATGGGGAAAGATTTCTGAATGTTCGTGTCCTTTATTTCTCGCACAAAAGCATAGTTTCCCCAAGTTTTCAGGTACCTCTCCTTTTAAATCAGTATGCTTGGGAAGCAAAGAAGACAAGTAACCTAGCAATTCTCACCTTTTCTCTTGTATGGTCCTACATGACTCGACGCTCTTCCAGAATACACCTCTTGAAACAGGATGTACTCTAAGAGAAGATAGAAAACCGGAGATAATTACTGTACCTCCACAAAAAGGAAGTTTTTACACTTTGGTTTCTATGCTTTAAGTTTCACTCTAGGTGCAGAATTAAATGCTATGTCTCCATGAATTTCAATGCATGTGGAAAAATACAAGGTCATAATGTAGGTAAGAAATGCTCAAGAATGTGGAATGCTTACGGTTGTCAGAATGTGTGTTACATTTTCATTTACAATAACAGCGGGGTGCATTTCCTGCTTGACCGTCAGTCTTTTGAAACCTTTCTAATTATAACACCGACTTCCCATTCAACCTTTACTTCCCTTTTGGACATTAAATTAAAAACGAACCTGTCTGGTCCATAAGAGACGCCTCTATTTGGGTACTCCAGTGCCGGTCCTTTGCCAGGATGGTGGTAGGAGGGAAGGAGTGCTGAACATCCTCGCTCGGAAGAAGAATTCATACATAGGCATCACGTTACTGTTCTTAGCTGCTGTATCTTAAAATGGCTAAGCCCTGGCCTATAAAGATTCAATCAATCTTCATCTTTTTTAGGATTCTGTAGGCAGCAGCTTGTTATTTTTAGGTGCTGTATCTGCAATATATAAATACCCTATTCTATTTCATCATTGACTGCAGCATGCTAAGCTTAGGGGCTGTATCAGTCGTTTTGTAATAACAATATCTCTCACTTCAGAAACTTTACTCCTAGGCCAGATTATTGGCAGAAGCTTGGTAATATTAGGTGCTTTTTCTGCCAGTAAAAACTACTTCCCGTTCTTTTCACTGTAGCATGAAATAAGCAATCAATCAAGTAATTATTTCTTCATTTGAAGAGAATCCTACCATTCTTTTGCAACATCTTAACTACCTAAAATAAGAGTGGAGAATATCTGAATACAATTTCAGTAACGTGTGCTACATCTTAAATACCTAAAAAAGAGAGTGGAGAATATCTGAATACAATTTCAGTAAAGTGTAAAAGCATGCATGGCCCTACTTACATGGGCAGCTCGAACAGCAAAAGGAAAAAAGTTGAACAACACAAAGGGAAATGAAACCAACAATCGTTTGAAATACAAATGGTGCATTGTCATCGAATGATTCAATTAAGAATTTGCAAGGAGAATTGCATGTTCGTTTTTTCATATATAGTAAGTCAGAAGCCAATGTTCGTCTACTGTAGTTTTATAGGCAGCAGCTTGCTAATCTTAGTTGCTGACCCTGCCGCAAGGTTATACCAGAATGCTTATAAATGTATTTTTTTTTAAAACACTAGGTATTGGCAGCAGCTTGCTAATCTTAGGTGCTGTCTCTGCCACGAGTTTTTACCAGACTGCTTATGAATACATAAAACATCACTAGTTATTGGCAGCAGCTTGCTAATCTTAGGTGCTGTCTCTGCCACAAGTTTTTACCAGACTGCTTATAAATATATAAAACATCACTAGTTATTGGCAGCAGCTTGCTAATCTTAGGTGCTGTCTCTGCCACGAGTTTTTACCAGACTGCTTATGAATACATAAAACATCACTAGTTATTGGCAGCAGCTTGCTAATCTTAGGTGCTGTCTCTGCCACACATTTTTATCAAAATGCTTATAAATGTATAAAAGAAACACTAGTTATTGGCAGCAGCCTGCTAATCTTAATTGCTGTCTCTGCCATTTAGCCTACTACTTGGTCTTCTGACTCTTATTATATCTTTTCACTAACATCAGTCAATTTCAAAGGGAAAGAAAACAAACAAGACTGCACATTTCTCACCTTTACTCTCCGCTGCTCCTACAGGACTCGATTCTCTTCCACAGCAAATCTCTTGACACAAGATGTATTCTGAGAAAACAGAAAACAAGAAAACTAAAGAACTTCCCTGAACAGAACGTCTTCACAGCTTGATCTCTATGCTTTCCCCGACATTCGCTCAATTTTGATTTCACTCAAAAGCTAGGTTTCCAATGGGAGCACAATGCTTGTTGAAAACTATATGGTCATAGGGTGGGTAGGATGAGCTCAAGAAAACAGATCCCTTCGTAAGAACGACAAGCTAAAGAAAATGGAATGGGGAAAGATTTCTGAATGTTCGTGTCCTTTATTTCTCGCACAAAAGCATAGTTTCCCCAAGTTTTCAGGTACCTCTCCTTTTAAATCAGTATGCTTGGGAAGCAAAGAAGACAAGTAACCTAGCAATTCTCACCTTTTCTCTTGTATGGTCCTACATGACTCGACGCTCTTCCAGAATACACCTCTTGAAACAGGATGTACTCTAAGAGAAGATAGAAAACCGGAGATAATTACTGTACCTCCACAAAAAGGAAGTTTTTACACTTTGGTTTCTATGCTTTAAGTTTCACTCTAGGTGCAGAATTAAATGCTATGTCTCCATGAATTTCAATGCATGTGGAAAAATACAAGGTCATAATGTAGGTAAGAAATGCTCAAGAATGTGGAATGCTTACGGATGTCAGAATGTGTGTTACATTTTCATTTACAATAACAGCGGGGTGCATTTCCTGCTTGACCGTCAGTCTTTTGAAACCTTTCTAATTATAACACCGACTTCCCATTCAACCTTTACTTCCCTTTTGGACATTAAATTAAAAACGAACCTGTCTGGTCCATAAGAGACGCCTCTATTTGGGTACTCCAGTGCCGGTCCTTTGCCAGGATGGTGGTAGGAGGGAAGGAGTGCTGAACATCCTCGCTCGGAAGAAGAATTCATACATAGGCATCACGTTACTGTTCTTAGCTGCTGTATCTTAAAATGGCTAAGCCCTGGCCTATAAAGATTCAATCAATCTTCATCTTTTTTAGGATTCTGTAGGCAGCAGCTTGTTATTTTTAGGTGCTGTATCTGCAATATATAAATACCCTATTCTATTTCATCATTGACTGCAGCATGCTAAGCTTAGGGGCTGTATCAGTCGTTTTGTAATAACAATATCTCTCACTTCAGAAACTTTACTCCTAGGCCAGATTATTGGCAGAAGCTTGGTAATATTAGGTGCTTTTTCTGCCAGTAAAAACTACTTCCCGTTCTTTTCACTGTAGCATGAGATAAGCAATCAATCAAGTAATTATTTCTTCATTTGAAGAGAATCCTACCATTCTTTTGCAACATCTTAACTATCTAAAATAAGAGTGGAGAATATCTGAATACAATTTCAGTAACGTGTGCTACATCTTAAATACCTAAAAAAGAGAGTGGAGAATGTCTGAATACAATTTCAGTAAAGTGTAAAAGCATGCATGGCCCTACTTACATGGGCAGCTCGAACAGCAAAAGGAAAAAAGTTGAACAACACAAAGGGAAATGAAACCAACAATCGTTTGAAATACAAATGGTGCATTGTCATCGAATGATTCAATTAAGAATTTGCAAGGAGAATTGCATGTTCGTTTTTTCATATATAGTAAGTCAGAAGCCAATGTTCGTGTACTGTAGTTTTATAGGCAGCAGCTTGCTAATCTTAGTTGCTGACCCTGCCGCAAGGTTATACCAGAATGCTTATAAATGTATTTTTTTTAAAAACACTAGGTATTGGCAGCAGCTTGCTAATCTTAGGTGCTGTCTCTGCCACGAGTTTTTACCAGAATGCTTAAAAATATATAAAACATCACTAGTTATTGGCAGCAGCTTGCTAATCTTAGGTGCTGTCTCTGCCACAAGTTTTTATCAGACTGCTTATAAATATATAAAACATCACTAGTTATTGGCAGCAGCTTGCTAATCTTAGGTGCTGTCTCTGCCACGAGTTTTTACCAGAATGCTTAAAAATATATAAAACATCACTAGTTATTGGCAGCAGCTTGCTAATCTTAGGTGCTGTCTCTGCCACGAGTTTTTACCAGACTGCTTATAAATACATAAAACATCACTAGTTATTGGCAGCAGCTTGCTAATCTTAGGTGCTGTCTCTGCCACAAATTTTATCAAAATGCTTATAAATGTATAAAAGAAACACTAGTTATTGGCAGCAGCCTGCTAATCTTAATTGCTGTCTCTGCCATTTAGCCTACTACTTGGTCTTCTGACTCTTATTATATCTTTTCACTAACATCAGTCAATTTCAAAGGGAAAGAAAACAAACAAGACTGCACATTTCTCACCTTTACTCTCCGCTGCTCCTACAGGACTCGATTCTCTTCCACAGCAAATCTCTTGACACAAGATGTATTCTGAGAAAACAGAAAACAAGAAAACTAAAGAACTTCCCTGAACAGAACGTCTTCACAGCTTGATCTCTATGCTTTCCCCGACATTCGCTCAATTTTGATTTCACTCAAAAGCTAGGTTTCCAATGGGAGCACAATGCTTGTTGAAAACTATATGGTCATAGGGTGGGTAGGATGAGCTCAAGAAAACAGATCCCTTCGTAAGAACGACAAGCTAAAGAAAATGGAATGGGGAAAGATTTCTGAATGTTCGTGTCCTTTATTTCTCGCACAAAAGCATAGTTTCCCCAAGTTTTCAGGTACCTCTCCTTTTAAATCAGTATGCTTGGGAAGCAAAGAAGACAAGTAACCTAGCAATTCTCACCTTTTCTCTTGTATGGTCCTACATGACTCGACGCTCTTCCAGAATACACCTCTTGAAACAGGATGTACTCTAAGAGAAGATAGAAAACCGGAGATAATTACTGTACCTCCACAAAAAGGAAGTTTTTACACTTTGGTTTCTATGCTTTAAGTTTCACTCTAGGTGCAGAATTAAATGCTATGTCTCCATGAATTTCAATGCATGTGGAAAAATACAAGGTCATAATGTAGGTAAGAAATGCTCAAGAATGTGGAATGCTTACGGATGTCAGAATGTGTGTTACATTTTCATTTACAATAACAGCGGGGTGCATTTCCTGCTTGACCGTCAGTCTTTTGAAACCTTTCTAATTATAACACCGACTTCCCATTCAACCTTTACTTCCCTTTTGGACATTAAATTAAAAACGAACCTGTCTGGTCCATAAGAGACGCCTCTATTTGGGTACTCCAGTGCCGGTCCTTTGCCAGGATGGTGGTAGGAGGGAAGGAGTGCTGAACATCCTCGCTCGGAAGAAGAATTCATACATAGGCATCACGTTACTGTTCTTAGCTGCTGTATCTTAAAATGGCTAAGCCCTGGCCTATAAAGATTCAATCAATCTTCATCTTTTTTAGGATTCTGTAGGCAGCAGCTTGTTATTTTTAGGTGCTGTATCTGCAATATATAAATACCCTATTCTATTTCATCATTGACTGCAGCATGCTAAGCTTAGGGGCTGTATCAGTCGTTTTGTAATAACAATATCTCTCACTTCAGAAACTTTACTCCTAGGCCAGATTATTGGCAGAAGCTTGGTAATATTAGGTGCTTTTTCTGCCAGTAAAAACTACTTCCCGTTCTTTTCACTGTAGCATGAGATAAGCAATCAATCAAGTAATTATTTCTTCATTTGAAGAGAATCCTACCATTCTTTTGCAACATCTTAACTACCTAAAATAAGAGTGGAGAATATCTGAATACAATTTCAGTAACGTGTGCTACATCTTAAATACCTAAAAAAGAGAGTGGAGAATGTCTGAATACAATTTCAGTAAAGTGTAAAAGCATGCATGGCCCTACTTACATGGGCAGCTCGAACAGCAAAAGGAAAAAAGTTGAACAACACAAAGGGAAATGAAACCAACAATCGTTTGAAATACAAATGGTGCATTGTCATCGAATGATTCAATTAAGAATTTGCAAGGAGAATTGCATGTTCGTTTTTTCATATATAGTAAGTCAGAAGCCAATGTTCGTGTACTGTAGTTTTATAGGCAGCAGCTTGCTAATCTTAGTTGCTGACCCTGCCGCAAGGTTATACCAGAATGCTTATAAATGTATTTTTTTTAAAAACACTAGGTATTGGCAGCAGCTTGCTAATCTTAGGTGCTGTCTCTGCCACGAGTTTTTACCAGAATGCTTAAAAATATATAAAACATCACTAGTTATTGGCAGCAGCTTGCTAATCTTAGGTGCTGTCTCTGCCACGAGTTTTTACCAGACTGCTTATAAATACATAAAACATCACTAGTTATTGGCAGCAGCTTGCTAATCTTAGGTGCTGTCTCTGCCACACATTTTTATCAAAATGCTTATAAATGTATAAAAGAAACACTAGTTACTGGCAGCAGCCTGCTAATCTTAATTGCTGTCTCTGCCATTTAGCCTACTACTTGGTCTTCTGACTCTTATTATATCTTTTCACTAACATCAGTCAATATCAAAGGGAAAGAAAACAAACAAGACTGCACATTTCTCACCTTTACTCTCCGCTGCTCCTACAGGACTCGATTCTCTTCCACAGCAAATCTCTTGACACAAGATGTATTCTGAGAAAACAGAAAACAAGAAAACTAAAGAACTTCCCTGAACAGAACGTCTTCACAGCTTGATCTCTATGCTTTCTCCGACATTCGCTCAATTTTGATTTCACTCAAAAGCTAGGTTTCCAATGGGAGCACAATGCTTGTTGAAAACTATACGGTCATAGGGTGGGTAGGATGAGCTCAAGAAAACAGAT
>NW_004797490.1:520617-521872 GCF_000002075.1 Aplysia californica | reverse complement strand
TTGCTAATCTTAGGTGCTGTCTATGCCACAAGTTTTTACCAGACTGCTTATAAATATATAAAACATCACTAGTTATTGGCAGCAGCTTGCTAATCTTAGGTGCTGTCTCTGCCACGAGTTTTTACCAGAATGCTTAAAAATATATAAAACATCACTAGTTATTGGCAGCAGCTTGCTAATCTTAGGTGCTGTCTCTGCCACACATTTTTATCAAAATGCTTATAAATGTATAAAAGAAACACTAGTTACTGGCAGCAGCCTGCTAATCTTAATTGCTGTCTCTGCCATTTAGCCTACTACTTGGTCTTCTGACTCTTATTATATCTTTTCACTAACATCAGTCAATATCAAAGGGAAAGAAAACAAACAAGACTGCACATTTCTCACCTTTACTCTCCGCTGCTCCTACAGGACTCGATTCTCTTCCACAGCAAATCTCTTGACACAAGATGTATTCTGAGAAAACAGAAAACAAGAAAACTAAAGAACTTCCCTGAACAGAACGTCTTCACAGCTTGATCTCTATGCTTTCTCCGACATTCGCTCAATTTTGATTTCACTCAAAAGCTAGGTTTCCAATGGGAGCACAATGCTTGTTGAAAACTATACGGTCATAGGGTGGGTAGGATGAGCTCAAGAAAACAGATCCCTTCGTAAGAACGACAAGCTAAAGAAAATGGAATGGGGAAAGATTTCTGAATGTTCGTGTCCTTTATTTCTCGCACAAAAGCATAGTTTCCCCAAGTTTTCATGTACCTTTCCTTTGAAATCAATGTGCTTGGGAAGCAAAGAAGACAAATAACCTAGCAATTCTCACCTAAAATAGAAGTGGACAATATCTGAATACAATTTAGTAAAGTGTTAAAGATGCATGGCCTTACTTGCATGAGCAGCTCGAACAACAAAATTAGAAATGGTGAACAACACCAATGATTCTATACCGACCAAAATAACTAACCATCTTTGAAACCAAAATGGATCGGATAACCAGTCACTCGCGACAACCATGATGACATCAACACCCACAACACCAACGACCCACAGCCAACAACACCAACAACCAACAACCCACGGCACCCACAACCAACGACCCACGGCACCCACAACCAACTACCCACGGCACCCACAACCAACGACCCACGGCACCCACAACCAACGACCGTCCACCTCCACTCTGTGTCCCCCTCTCTTTTCCTGTTGCCTCAATCCAAAACCGTCTAAAATGATAGTGATAATGATAACGATAATAACAATA
>NW_004797490.1:516941-518007 GCF_000002075.1 Aplysia californica | reverse complement strand
ATTTTTTATTTACCGTAATCGGGCAAACGACTAAATCGTAATTGATCTTGGTGGTGATTGAAATAGCTGGGCTCGTGGAAAAAAACTGGCTAATGTCTCGTGACCTCGTGGTTTCGCGGTTTCGCGCCCTCAAAACGAAAATTTAATTTAGGCTAAGCCTAGATCTTCTTTTCCGAATGCAGCTTTAAAGGAATTTTTAATTCTATTATTACAAAACTGTAATTTGAAATAACAAAATCATTACTATAAAACTTTCTGAAAACTTTTCTTTTTAAAGTGACTGGAATGGCACTGAGGATATTGTCAAAGAGGTTATAAATCAGTACTACTAGAGCTCGCGGCTGTGACGTCACCCAGGTAAACAGCAAAGGTCGGCCGCTAGACCGCCATCTTAGAGAAGATTAGAAACAGCGCTTTCACGCTGAGTGTCCCTCGCAACGTCTATAGGTCTTCATATAGTATGAGCGTTGAGCACACAGAGAGCGCTTAGTTCAGTTTTTAAAATTTTTAAAAATTAAGTTCGCTTTTTTGGTGCTGTTGTTGTTTAAGTCATATAATAACATACATGCATACACAATACCGTACCTACTGACCGATTTGGGGGAACATAATTGCACTTAATTTTTAAACGTGACTACAAATGAACAGAGAGATATTAATATTATGATGAGGTATTGTTTTTCCTGGGTGGGGGAGGGGAAGTGGTGGAGGGAGACAAAGTGGGTCACTGAATTTGTCATAGTGTAAAGTCGTAGCCTAAGTGTCCCCACGAGTCACGCGGGAGACCGGGGTTCCATTCTCTACCAGGGAGGATTTTTTATTTAAAAAATTCTCATTCACAGGTGAGCTCATTTTCTTTTGTTTATCAGATAGTACTGAGGATTGTTAATATATAGAATTAGGACTAGAACATAGCAGCTCTTGAATGGTTCAGTAAAGATTTGCCCAAGGTTAATTACGTAAGCTAATGCATCTCCTCCGACATAATTCTTTAAATTATGGAAAAAGTAACCTGGACCCTCTCGCCCACCTCATCCTTCTCGAACTGTCGATTTATTTCTCTCCC
>NW_004797490.1:488244-516782 GCF_000002075.1 Aplysia californica | reverse complement strand
CTTCTCTGTCTCTCTCTCTCACTCTCACTCTCTTTCTCTCTCCTCAGTCTGTCTGTCTGTCTGTCTCCATCTGTCTGTCTGTCTCCCTCGATCTCTGTCTCTCTCCTCTGTCTGTCTGTCTCTCTCTCACCTCTTTCTGTCTGTCTGTCTGTCTGTCTCTCTGAGTACACAATCAATACTTCCACAGCTGACTATATTAAATTACTACAGGTCTAGAGCATCACCTTTTTTCCACTGTCTGCGCATAGGCCAATAAAAGAAAAGCACACAGACTACCTTTTGAAAAAATAAATTTTAATCAATTCATGTATATCCCTGAGGCAAGAAAACAACAACCAGATAACAGTGGTAGAACCAAGCACAATGCTATTCAGTCTTCCATTCAATGAAACTAAACTTTGCTAGTGTTAAAAACATCCGAGAAAAAAAATCAACTTAATCGAATCTCAACTCAAGCAAATCAACACAAGTGTAGCTGACTGTACCCGTATGATAAATGTATTATCATCATGTTCATAATATATACTGTGCACAGTTAATATTAAGAACGTCTGTTTAAAAAGTCTTTTTTTTTATAGTAGAAGGTTTTACGGCGCTCGTAACTGCATAAGGTCATATGAGCGCCAAGAGGTGGGTGTCAACAGAGAAGTATTTACAGGGAATCAGACTTAGACTGCTCACCTCTCTAGCTTCAACAGCACAAGGTCTGCTTCGACTATCAAGGCACCCCAAAATAGCAGGTCACAAGGGAGTGACAAACATACAAAAGAAGTAGAGGAAAATGACAATAGTAAGGATCAGGAAAGAAAAAGCAGCAGTTCTCTGTTGTAGTTCAGGCACAGTTATGAGCATGACACTGTTGAATCAGCCAGCCCATTTACTATTCTACTGTGCATTAGAACGAGAAATGTCCCCCCTTTGGGAGTGGCCTAAAGACACTTCAGTCAGTGGCATCGCACCGGGAAGTAATTAGGCAACTTCAACGCAAATGAAGCTGACTGTACCCATATGATAAATGTATTATCATCATGTTAATAAAATATAATGTGCACAATTATTAAGAATGTTTAAAAAGTCTAATGGCAATCTGTTTGACATAATATGTGAGGCATCGCGGTGAAATCAGGCGCTCATCAAAACGATGAAATCTGAGAAATCGTCATTTTTCAGCCAGTTTGGAAATTTTTATCAAATTTTTATTTTTTGACCTAACCTCTTTTACGCCCATATAAAAACACATTTCCAAGAGAATTTTCCTGAAAAACATAGATTAAAGGCACAACATTAGTCATTTTTCTGGTTTTAAAGACTCTAAAAAAATGGTTATTGGAGGCCATTTTCTCGCTAATTTCACCACTGAAACCAGGCGACCTCACTTCCTTCAATCGCAAACAACTTGAGTTCTATTCAAGATAAATGGACATTTATTTCATAGGAAGCAAGGTAAATAAATCACCTACCAGATGATACCAATAACTCCACATGCCCTAAAAATTGATGAGCGCCTGATTCCACCATGTCGTGACACATATGTTTACACAAACAATTGTCTATAAATATCAGCTTTTTTATTACCAACAAGTGTCTCGGAAAAATTCATTAATTCATTCATTCATTGCATAAGTTAAAATCCACATCAATACTTCTGGATAAATATTTTCAAAACTTGAGTACTTATATTCAGTCATGGTTATAACAGGATTCCAGCTATATTAGGCCTACAAAAAATCCTTGAGTCCGGTCTCTTACAATGTATAGGAAAAAAATATCGTTTCTAACAGGCAATCCAACAGACAGAATCGGATATATATATATATAACAGTGGTCCAACCATCGACAAAATCATCGAGCAAGACAGTGGAATAAAAGAAACAATGCAAAACAACATCCACGGAGAATTGTACCCGTGTGACCTACAGTGGCTCTTAGAAGGTGATTTTGTAAAAATGTTATTTTGTTTCATATCGTGTCATGAAGATCAACATCAACATGAAGATCAACATCAACAAAACAGAGACAATGAAAGTAAGCAGAAAGCAAGAACCACTCAGGATACAAATCATTTTACAACAACAGTCTCAGACAGGTCCAAGAATTTAAGTACCTCGGAAGTATATTCACAGAGGATGGGCGACTGAACAGAGAAATTGAAAAACGAGTACAAAAGGCTAATACTGTTAGTTACCAGCTTACTCCACTACTGAAAATCCTAACATTCTAACATCCCCATTACAACAAAACTCAAAATGATCAACACCATATTCATCCCAACAGTCACCTATCAATGCCAAACATGGACCATAAACAAGACATTGGAGTAAAGAATTACAACACGTGAAATGCGATGTCTTAGAAAAGCAGTAAACAAGACCAGGCAAGACAAAATTAGAAACTCACTAGTCAGAGAAATGGTACGCACAAATGATGTCATGCATCACATCAAACACCAAAGAATCAAATGGTTCAGACATCTCCTACGATTACCAATACACCATCCAGCACAACGTACCTACATTAAAAAAATTCAATGGCAACAAGGCTAGAGGGCGACCGAGAAAGACCTGGATAGGGGGAGTCAGGGAAACATTAACAACTCATGGCATCCCCCTGACCCAAGCTCTCCGGCTGGTGGCAGAGAGACGTCTCTTTCTTCCCGCGACACCCAAAAGGGTATAAGCGGCGGATAACAGTAAAGTAAATTAAAGTCATATCGTGTGTACACTGCCCTACTCTGACAAAATGTCTCTTTCTTATTCACAGAAGTTTCGAGAAATCAACAATTTTTGCATTTCTTATAGTATCTGTTGAACATAGGGAATGTCATTCTCTTTAGCATGCGAGGTCAACCATTGATGTACTGTGCAAAATAGTTTTAAAATATACTTAAAAGAAATATATTTATTTCATTGATTTCACGAAACTGCTGTGAATAAGAAAAAGGTGTTGTTAGCATAGGGCAGTACACTAGTACAAGGGAGAGAGGGGGAAAGCTGGATGCACTGCGGTGTTGATTTGTCAAATCCAGTCTATGACTTAGGGTGACCTCGGTCTGGCGCCACATCGTCAAATTGTCTCCCCATTGGGTGGTGAGACTTGTAATGGGAAAAAAGACTGAATGAAAAGTAGGCCCTGGGTGGTCTATCTACTGCAGATCTGTGTGTGTTCCTTTTCCTGAGTGGTTTTTGTTTCGTTTCTGGTAAGTGTTTTACGGCGCTCCTAACTGCATAAGGTCATAGGAGCACGCGGGACACATCAAACATTTTCAGTTGGTAGGAAATTTTTAATTTTGCCCGCGTGGCAGCCGAAGCCTACTCTTATCGATTTTAGACCACAAAGGGAACTTTAATGTGCGCAACTTGGACCTCCGAGATTTTTCGCCCTTGTCCGAGAAGGCTAGGTGTAGATCTTTCCTACCAGAAGATCAAGGGTGTAGCTGAAAGACAGCAGTAAGAAGGAGCCAAGGAGTAGCTGTAGTAAGGCTGCAGAAAGAATCAAGAGCCCAGAGGAGGGGGCAAAGGAGGTGGGGGCAGAAAGTGGAGACGAAAACAGATGACAGATGATTGCTAGATAGCTGGAAAGGAGGTGAATGGAGACAATTTTAGAGCAGACAATTTTTCCATCGCTACCCAGATTCGAACCCGGAACCTTTGAAAGAAAGGCGAAGACCTTAACCTCTAGGCCACAGAGCCCCTTTTCTTGAGTGTGCTGGCTATTCGATGATGAATGGTTGCAAAGTGCACAGAGCATGCTGTAGATCTTGTACAGCATGATACATAGATGCACATTATCATTATAATTTCTACCACCCATAATATATCTCCACGAGACTAAAATAGGAAAACTACCAGAAATAATAAAGAAGATAAAGCTGAGAACTCCCCCCCAAAAATGTACACTGGAAAAGCGAGGGGCAATAACTGATATAGGCCAAGCAGCAAAAGCTATGCCACTATGTTATTAAAAGGACCCCGTTCTTTTATAATAATACGTTACAGGGTATGTAAATTGATCCGCAAAGTATATAACAAGATGCACGTAGGAATACCATGTCAGTCCCGATGGTCCTGTTGTTAAAGCCGAGGCCCACCGCAATAAAGTGTACTACAAATCTCATACATTGGAGAGCTTATACAGCGTCTTTGGTGTAGTAGTTAGGAACTTAGCTGTCTCACACAGGAGACTTGAGTTCCATTCGCGAGTGGGGAGTAAATTTTTATTGAGTATCTTAGTCTTTCTGCTGGGATGTTGTATCCATCTCAGCCCAGGTTGGCCCTGACAGGCATAGTCAGAAGCCCGCTAACTAACTGAATATAAATTGTGACGATAGGTGTAAAAATTTATATCTACATTTAAAAAAAAAAAAAAACATTTAACACATCCCATCATACAAATCATCACACACAACTAACCATGCCATATGAACCACACATTTCTTTGGTCATGTAACATAAACCACCATACACATCTAATCATGTCACACGAACCACCATACACATCTAATCATGTCACACGAACCACCATACACATCTAATCATGTCACACGAACCACCATACACATCTAATCATGTCACATGAACCACCATTTCCATCCTCTGTCATGTCAAATGAACCACCATACACAATACATCTAATCATGTCACACGAACCACCATACACATCTAATCATGTCATATGAACCATCATACACATCCTCTGTCATGTAACAATATTCTAGAAGTTCACAAACTGTCATGGAACAATATTCTAGAAGTTCACGAACTGTCATGTAACAATATTCTAGAAGTTCACGAACTGTCATGTAACAATATTCTAGAAGTTCACGAACTGTCGTGAGAGTTGTCGCTTTGCTCTTGTACGTCAGTCTCCCAGGTGTACACTGGCATCTTGTCGTGCTCTGGAAGTGACATAAGAAAAACCAACATGGACAGCATGTAGAAAGATATCTGAATAAAAATGTTGTCATTTATAAAGAAAAAATATTTTAAAATGTAGAGTTAGTGCGAAACGTGAATTTAAGTAACAGGAAGTATGGACAAATCACCTGTTCATCTGGCCTTGCCAAGATAATCCTGCAAGGCAGCGTCCTGGGAAAAAGGAGCAGAGGCAGAACGAAGAAAAGTTGGGAGGACAACATCAAGGAATGGACAGGCCAGGAACTCAAAACACACTCAGGAATGCTGAAGACCGGAAGGAATGGCGGAAGCTGGTGGCCAAATCTTATTTTTTAAATTAATTTTTTTAAGTAGAGGTTTTATGGCACTCGTAACTGCATAAGGTAATATGAGCGCCAAGGGGTGGATGTCAAAAGAGAAGTCTTTACAGGGAATCGGGCTTACTCTGCTCACATCTCTAGCTTTAACAGCACAAAGTCTGTTTTGACTTTCAAGAACAGTGGGTCACAAGAGTGTGACAAACATACAAAAGAAGTAGAGGAAATGACGATAGTAAGGATTAGGAAAGAAAAAGTTATTTTTGAGCATGACATTGTTGAATCAGCCCATTTACAATTCTACTCTGCATAAGAACGAGAAATGTCCCCCCTTTGGGAATGGCCTAAAGACACTTCAGTCAGTGGCACTGCCCAGGGTGGTAGCCAAATCTTCAAAAGCACCCTGGCTGACAGCCAGTCTTCGGGATAGGTGATCTACAAATTGTAGTTAGACAGAGTCTCAGGCCTAACAACAAACTTAGGTGAACATAACTTAGCTTTTGTTTTAGTTTTCGAAGAGTTTTACGGCGCTTGCAACACAATTAGGTCACATAAGTGCCGAACATTAGAGGTGCTACAAGAGAGTAACAAATATAAAAAAAGAAATAGGGGAGATAAAGACGATAAACGTTTGATAAGAAACAAGAAGCAAACCACACCGGAGCACCCACCAACCGCATAACCCCACTCTACAACAAGCTCTATGCGCTTTACACTACCGCGTGTATTATACGAAAGGGACACACAAGCTGTACTGACCACAGCTTCAAATCGGCACAGGAAGCTACAGAGACATAACAACAGGCGTTGTCTAAAAAACGGGGAAGCTACGACACAGTCTGTCAAAGCAAATCGTCGGCCTTGTGATAAAACCGGCTAACCCCAGCGAGGTAAATTTTACAGGAGAAGGAAAAAACTGTTTTATTAAAAAACAAAGGTGTCTAACGATAAATCAATGCTTTAAACAGTTATAAAAACACTTTACTTAAAATCTGTAGACCTTGTTTTTCTTTAAAAATCGCTTTTAATGAAACTGCGTGGGTTAGACGGTTATGTCGCTCAAATTTTCCCCGATAAAACCGACCAACCCTCAATTTTGTGGGTTGGCCGGTTTTATCAGGAAGCCACTGCTGGCCTAGAGTTTGGTTGAGTGCAGCCAAGCCACACTTGATTGTAACGTATTTGATCAGTTCTTCAATCGTCGTGATCTTTTGAAGAAGAAGAAGAAGAAGGAAGAAGAAGAAGAAGAAGAAGAAGAAGAAGAAGAAGAAGAAGAAAAAGAAGAAGAAGAAGAAGAAGAAGAAGAAGAAGAAGGAGAAGGAGAAGGAGAAGGAGAAGGAGAAGAAGGAGAAGGAGAAGGAGAAGGAGAAGAAGGAGAAGGAGAAGGAGAAGAAGAAGAAGAAGAAGAAGAAGAAGAAGAAGAAGAAGAAGAAGAAGAAGAAGAAGAAGAAGAAGGTTGAGGAGGAGGAGGAGGAGGAGGAGGAGGAGGAGGAGGAGGAGGAGGAGGAGGAGGAGGAGGAGGAAGAAGATGGTGAGGAGAATAAAGGAGGAGGAGGAGGAGTAAAAAGGAAGAGGAGGAGGACGATATTACTGCTACCAACATACTATCAGCTGCTGCCATTTCAGTGCTACGGAGTCAATTCTGGCAAAAACAGCAGTCACCAATTGGAACATTTAATAGAAGTAGAAGAAGCAGAACACAGCAATGGGTATATTAATTATATTTGAAGTAGAAGAACAGGAGGTTCGAATGGTAAGGGAGAGCAGCTACAGCAACAACAACAAAAACAACAACCACAACAACAAAAACAAAAACAAAAGTAGTAGCAGTAGCATCAGCAGGCCTTTAGAATTTATGACAGTGTCTGACACGGTACTATTGGCACAAAAAGTAATACTAAGAAAGAAATGAAAGCAGAAAGCCACAGAGGAGCTCTGCTACCTCAGCAATGGTTTGAGTGAAGTTGGCTTCTTAATAATATATTATTATTATACAAAAAGACTTTGTAAGTATCAAAGAATGCGCCAACTTTCTTCAAGGTGCGTGGCTTGACAACTACTACATTATTGAGTTTTCTCAACAATAGAAGAGCATGTCTGTCTCACTCTGTGTCCTATGGCTATAACAAGGCAATACGACAAAAGTTACCATTGTTTTGAAAGACTCAACCATAATCGAATTTGACTTGATCGCTTTCAAAACGTCTTACTGAGGCAAAGTTCCATGGTAATTGTGGTTCCATCGTGGTAGGACCGCCTTCAACTCCAGTAGATGTTTATACTGGTTGGCAGTTATCTTCAATCTGTCTTTGCAGAGAGGTCCAGCAGTAACCGTCGTACACTGGGTGTTCAGCTTTTTTGGTCCTTGCAGCGCCTGCCATCCATCATCAAAGTTCAGCTTGTACTGAATTTTAAAGTATGGAGTGCACTTTGAAGCCTGCAAGTCAGTGACAGTAGGATCGCCTGCTTTTCTCCCTGGACGGATTGTTTAGTGCTCTCCGACCTTTACAAAATCTTTGAAAAAGCTGTGGTCCAGGTACATAACTTCATAGGACCTGGGGATGCGTCTGGCTTGGAGCACAATGTTCACGTAGTCCATAGGGATGTACATACGTGCGTTTTGGAGCGATCGCTCAATGGTGCCTAGGACTGAATCCACCTCCATTTGGGTATGGCCCTTGGTGAGAATTTCTGCTCAACTGTGATGTTAAGCTCTATGGCCACCGAGGCCATTGCACTCACCAGGGTGGCAGTTCTGTTTTAGTAGTTGCGCCAATCACTGCAGATGTTGAAGTGGTTGAAGTCAGTCACTTGCAATCTAAGGTAGAGAGTCAAACATGATGAAAACTGTTGGAGTTCAGACCACCTTCACTTTCATCCAGGACATATCATCTGGCGTCTCTGGTGGCAAGATCCTAAATTGTAAAATTATGTACAGCCAGTTTTGTTTTATAATATAAGGCGGGTGTCAGTGATGGTGCCAGGAGGACGCGCTGGGTCTTCATACAAAGGACACACACTTTGTTCTGGGTTCAGTGCAGCTTCCCTGTCCTTCTCCTTCTCTGCTCGAGCTACAGCTTTCCTCATATTCATAAATTAAAATTATTGATAAGCTGTACATTCTATTTCTGTGAGGTTTCCAGACTGACTCAAAGCTGGTGCAAATGTCGCACTGCTCTTTTTTGGTTGAAAGAAAACCCAAATTGTTTTTTTTTTAAAGTTTTGGCACAACACTTGATAGCTCAATGTTTTTTCTGTCTCTCTGCTCATTTCTCCATGTATACTCGATGCATATCTGAAGTTTTCTGGACTGTCATCTGTACACAGGAGGATATCTTCCTAAGTTTGTCCAAAATTACTCTTTAAGGAACAACTTGTCATCCTTGGCTCTCTCGTGGTGGGCATGATGTGTTCTTGGGGGGGGGGGGGGGGGGGGCTCTTGTTCTTTTTTCGGAGAAGACACTTTAAATAAACCAGTGGGTCAGGCCTGCTGTGTTCGTGAAGATTGGTTTACAAACAGGTGTTCTTTGACAATTGACTCTTTTAAGTGGTATTGAAGGGTGTAATTTCTCCTTGGGTTTACACTTGCTGTGTAAGATCACTTTTTGTCTATCCTGTTTATCATGGCATACACGTAGACTCTCTTTTTTTCCCAAGAGGGTGAGCAGTAATGTCATTGCATTTTGTATCAACCAGTTTTCAACTGCAAAGGACGTTAAGTTCACACTCTGCTCGCTTTGTGCCTTGACAGGTGTAGAGGCATTCCCAGTTCTTTCAACCTCTTCATTTTGTTACCCTTCCTATCGTTTTCATGCTGTGTCCTATTTGCAGAGATCAATGGTGACAAAACTGTTGCATTATCAGCTGATGTGACATTAGCTTGGTAATGTTGATCACTTTCCATTGCGCTGAGGGTCAGAGGTGACGCAGCAAGAGTAGCATCATCTTATGGAATGTTATTGCGTTACGTAAGTTAAGGTTTGACATAAAAGGATAAAGCATTATGTTATGACACTGAGAAAATAATCTAAACAAAACACAAACGAAATGAACTTTCAAAGAAAGTCGAAAGATGTTTTAGAAGGTAATGACTGCAATAAACACTGCAAATGAAGAAAGAAACACTTTAAAAAAACTTTGAACGTTAGGGGCTGACGGTGTGCTGGACAGGTCCCACATTTTTTCTTTGGAGTGAGTTAGTAAAGAATGAAATTCTTTCGACTTCGTCCATTCAATTGCGAAGGAAAAAATGATTAGGAGAAGACACAGTAGTCCGAATAAGGGAAAAATGCCTTCACAATTCGGTGACTTTCCAGTACACGTGGACAGAATAAGTAGTTTCATATGAAACAAAATCCATGAAGATGCATTTGAAATACCAGCATTGTCACGAGATAAACAGTTTTGTGGGAACAGTGCAGAGTTTTAGTCATTAATAACATTATCAGCAGCATTAAAACGAAGAAAAAAGAGGAAACAACAAGATCTATTTAACTCCCCAATGAAACCAACAAGAAATATTACTCAAATATTCCTTTTTTGGAGAGCTCCCACGGTTAAGTGAGCGAATTCTGGACTATTACAGGTCTGAATCTGATGTCAAACGAAGTCCGGAGACGAGTAGAAGCCGGGGTTAGTCGGTAACGTAGCACATGGCCCCTCATTGTTAGCGCGATAAAAACAGCCAACCCTCATTCCCTCCCTCGCAGGTGGGATAGTCGGAGTTATCGGGCTAAAATCCGATGGGTGCCGGGTTATACGGTTTTATTTCTAATGTTTTAAAGACATTGTTAAACAAAATTATGATCTGTCTTTGAGTGAGCATATGAAATGGACAATTTACTATCGATAGGGCCAATAAAATTTTTTTTGAAATATTGTGGGTTAGTCGGTTTTATCACTAGGCCGACGAAATGTGTAACGACGCCGTGGAATCAGGTGCTCGTCACTTTTTGCGCATATGGAGTTATTGGTATAATCTTAAAGCTTGTTCATTTTTCTTGATTTCAACGGAAACCCTCCCCCCCCCCCCCCCCCCCCAAATATCTTGAAAAGAAGTCAAGATAGTTGCGATGGTAGGAGGTAGGGGTTGCCTGGTTTCAGATGTATAGCTATGGAGAAAATGGCGACAAAAGTTGGTAACTCCATAGATTGAGAGTCCTTTGGATTTGAAAACGTACAGTTTTTGTGTCTTTAACCAACGCTTTCCAGTAAAATCCACACCGAAATTTGTTTTGAATAGATCTAGTATTAGAAGGTGCTGAGCCAAAAACTGATTTTTATTAAAAAATTGACTCTCCAATGGAAAAATTCCATTTTCTTATATTTAATTATTTTGATGAGCACCTGATTTCACCACGATGCCTCACAAATGTTACCTGGCACGACAAGAGTGGGACAATTGTACAAGCTCTGAGCGGCGTCCACGCGCAATGTGGCACCGGTGACGAACCTCGCGGCGGGAGACAGCAGGAAACACACCGCTCCAGAAACCTGCGGAGAAGAGTACACACCGTGTATGATGACTGGACATGATAGACAGTCAGTTTTAGAAAGGTTTTACCGCGCTCGCAACTGCTTAAGGTCCTATGAGCACCTAGGGGTGGATGTCAACAGAGACATCCAAATGGAGAATCAGGCTTACTCTGCTCACCTCTCTTGCCTCAACAGCACAAAGTCTGCTTCGACTATCAAGGCACCCTGGAAATAGCAGCTCACAGGAGGGTGACCAACATACAAAAGTAGTAAGGGGAAAATGATGATAAGATAAGGAAAGATAAAGCAGCAGTTCCCCCCAAGTTGTTCCAGCACAGTATGAGCATGGCATTGATAAATCAGCCCATGTACAATTCTACTGTGCATAAGAACATGTCAATATTAAATATCCCCCCTTTGGGAATGGCTTAAAGACACTTCAGTCAGTAGCACTGCCCTGGTAAAACCTTACTAAAACTAAAACTGGGTGACAAGCAAACACCATACCAAGTCAGCTACTTTCAAGAACATCTTTTTCTTGTTAGGACCAACCTCAGCTGAGAGGGATACAACATCCAAGCAGAAATACTGAAATATTTGGCCCTACTTGGGAATTAAACTCAGGTTTCCAGCATCTAAACGCTACACCTCAGATGCCAATCAAGAATTTCTGACACTCTAGACTTTGACCATTTTCTGGAAAAATATTACCTTTTAGAAAAACTGAAAGAGCTGCACACTAACCTCTTCTACGGAACCATGTCTTCGATACGGCTGAAGTTTCTCCGTTTCCGCAAACACGTCATATTCATAATTTGCCGAGGCTGTAGTGGAGTAAATAGTCCCCTGGAACAACACGAGACAACACTTGTTGATTTGAGTGATTGTTGATTTGAGCGATTGTTGATTTGAGCGATTGTTGATTTGAGTGAAAGCAACAACAAAAAGCATAACAATCATACATGAAACAGAAGCATTTTCAAATACAATTAAGAAGTTGTTCCCGCATCCGATCCAGACATTGGGGATTGCCTTGTTAGTGAGACAACTTCCTGGGCCTTCGGCATATTGTGGTAGGGTGGTCAGTTCCTTTCCATGCCAAATATAGTTATGATGTAAAAAAAAACAAAAAACAAATTCAAATCACATAAGTACAAGTTTTACGGTACTTGCAACACATTAAGGTCATATAAGTGCCGTAGATTAGAAGTGTGACAAGAAGAAAAAAAAATAAGAGGAGATATAAGTATAAGAATGATAGAAGTAAGTTTGAGAGGAAAGAAGGAGCAAACCAAATCAGAGCACCTGCCAACCACCCTCAGTGTACCCATAGGAAAGGTACCTTATGTTAATTATTTCCTCAAATATCTAGCTCTGAAGATAGGTATTTGGCAGAATGGTATAGACCAAATACAGGAATAAAAGTAGTAACCTAGAAGACAGCCTTGCAGTAAGTCTGTCTGAGGAGACTGTTTTTTGTAGGAAGTTCGCCAGTGCTCTGGTGTGGTTTGTTTGTTCCTTCTTTCCTATCAAACATCTATCGTCCTTATCTTTCCTCCTTCTTTTATTTGCGTGTTACTATTTGTGAGGCAGCGTGGTGGAATCAGGCTCTCGTCAATTTTCGGGCTTGAAGAGTTATTGATATCATCTTAAAGCTTGTTCATTTGTCTTTATTTGAATAAAACAAATATCCATTTATCTTGAATACAAGTTGAGATATTTGCGAAAGAAGGTGGCGGGGGTCACCTATTTTCAGAGGTAAAATTAGTAAGAAAATGGCCGTCAAAGATTAGTTATTTCCTTAGCTTAAGAGTCCATGGTAACTGAAAATTAACATTTTTTGTACCTTTAATCAACGTTTTTCAGAAAAATCCACACAGAAATGAGTTTTTTAATGGGCATGAAAGGTGTGGAGATAAAAAACAAAAATTTGATAAAAATTCATGGACCTGCTGAAAAATGCAAGTTTCTTCCTTTTGATTATTTTGACGAGAGCCTGATTCCACCACGCTGCCTCACATTTAGTAACACCTCTAACCTTCATCAATTATAAAGACCTATTTGCGCAGCAAATACCGTAAAATTCTTAGTAGATCTGAGGCATCATGGCGCAATCAGACACATGTCTAAATACTGAATTCGAAGATACCAGCAGTCTTCTGTCAGATGAACATTTTTCTAGAATTTTTGTTTTTTCGCTCGACACATTTTATGCCCGTTTTCAAACACATTTCTGTACGGATTTAACTAGAAAAACGATGATTAAAGTGAAAGGCACAAAATTTGCAGACTTTCAGTTTCCGAGGCCTCTCAAGCTTTGGAAATCATCGAACTTTGATGGCCATTTGTGACCCCCATCTCTTTCAATGGCAAATATCTCAACTTCTATTCAAGGTAGATTGGTATTTTTTTCATCCAAAGAAAGACAAATGAACAAGCTTTATTTAAGCTGATATCAATAACTCCACATACCCAAAACTTGACGAGTGCCTGATTCTACTGCGGGGAGACACAAATCAGTTGTTGTATGTGTGCTCTGTGGGGCACGACCACCACTACTTACCGGAGCTACTGCGTTGATGCGGACTCCACTGTGCACCCACTCTATTGCCAGGCTTTTGGTGAGGTTGTCCACGGCCGATCGGGCAGCGCCAGTGTGGCTGTGGGAGGGAAAAGGTCAACGACATTCACAGAAGATCATCACATAGTGTAGGTTTTGTATATAGTTTCAGTGAGAGCTTTACGGCACTTGCTACACAAATAGGTCATATAAGTGCTGAAAATTAGAGGTGTCACTAAAGAGTTGCACATACAAAGAAAAGAAGGAGGAGAGATAGGAACTTGTGTTGAAGGGGGCGTAAAAACACTTACATTTACATTATAAAAAAAAGAGAGACAAGAATGGTAGAAACTTTATAGAAAAGAAGGAGCAAAACAAACCAGAGTACCCGCCAACCACCCATTCAGTACAGGAGCACGAGAGAAGACCCAGTTAGAAGGAAACTCAAACACCCAAAAATTCTACAGATAGGTTTCTTAACACTATGCCCCCACGGGACACCGATCGGTGACGGTAAGAAGCCGTCTCTTTTCCCCACGGGACACCGATCAGCGACGGGTGTGATATAGCGTGCACTGCACCTGTATCCTGGTCCGTGGGGAGAATTGTTGAGCACTCTGCGCGCTGCGTGGGTGAAAAGTGTTAATGTCCTGGTAGCAAATGTGAACAGTTGCAAATGAGAACTGTATTCATCTCAAAAGAAGTGAGGGAAAAAAAAACCCTAACTAAAACTATAAAAGAACAAAAAATCACAAACACTTAATTAGAAAGCCTGTTCTGATAGTAATCCAATGGTAGTCTGCTAACACTGACAGTACCAGCTTTAAAAGTCGTGGAAATATACTTGAAACTGATAAGACGGCCACCGATTGTAGGGGAGAAAAGTGGCCAATTGGGACAGGTTTAGTTTAGTTTTAGTAAAGGTTTTACGGCGCTCGCAACTGCATAAGGTCATATGAGCGCCAAAAGATTAGAAGTATTACAAGAGAGTAACAAACATAAAAAAGAAAAAGGGGAGATAAGGACGATAGATGTTTGATAGGAAAGAAGAAGCAAACCACACCACAGCACCCGCCAACCACCCACAATTTGGACAGGTGATCATCTCACACAGTGTCATTACAAATTTTTTTTTAACACAAAGGAGGATATGGGAAGTGGTCGTTTGTACAGGTGACTGTCTTATACAGGTGGCCATTTGTACAGGTGATTGTCTTATACAGGTGGCCGTTTGTACAGGTGGCCTTTTGTACAGGTGCTTGTCTTATACAGGTAGCCTTTTGTACAGGTGATTGTCTTATACAGGTGGTCGTTTGTACAGGTGATTGCCTTGTACAGGTGGCCTTCTCACAGTGTCATAATATTTTTAAAATACACAAGGGAGTGAATGGGAAGTGGCCGTTTGTACAGGCGATCGTCTTTGTACAGATAGCAGTTAGAGAAGATTTAATTGTATACTTAGTGGCCGTTTGTACAGGCGATCGTCTTTGTACAGATAGCAGTTAGAGAAGATTTAATTGTATACTTATACATGTACTAAGTAGGCCTACCACACATAACAGCATAAAGAAAATAAGTTTTGAAAAACAAACCTCACAAATGGAAATCCATTCCACATGTTAGCGATGATGTTTACGACAGCTCCACCGTTGTCCTCCATCCACTGAGTATAGGCTGAGTAAAATAATAAATAATAGCAATTATAAATTGCATTTATATAGCACTCTGTCCCATACATTAATAATAGACTGGATTTATATAGCGCTCTTAACCCTTTCAGCCCTAGCCATTTTTGTGCACTCCCTAACCCCAGTACCAGCCAAATACAGCAGTATTTCAGAAAAAGAGGCATGCATTCTAAAAAGTGATCGTAGTATCTTTGAGATAACATTAAGATACAGTCCACGCCGGCTTTAAGCACGGTCATCGGGAGAAAGCATAAGCGTGCTTAAATCAGAAGCGTACTTGAGTGCGAAGTAGACATAATCCAGAGATTTTCATGTAGAAAATTTCGCGTGCTATTTCCCTTTGTTTGTAAGTAGGCCTATAGTGATCCCGCAAAAGCGTGCACTGTTATTTTTACCCGCCATGGTAGTTTTTGTTTGCTTGGTTGTTATTGTTTTGTTGTCGAATGGGAAATGAACACTTAATTTAGACGGCCAGTCACGATACAGCACACTAGTAGGTCTACACGCTGCTTGTGCGTACCACTGCCCGCTGTGCCACATTCATACCACCGCCTTCATCTCACCTCGCGCGTGATACACAATCAGGATTATCGGATAGTGAGCGTCAAAGGTGAAATCGCAGCCAGCCTCCCTTTCTCGTCTCCCTGACTCTCTTTGTATTTTTTAGTCAGTGTGTAACTTTGCCCTAGGCTAGATCCTATGTCCATGCGCGCGGCTGTGTTCATCTCTCTGCCTTCCTCTCCGCCCGTGTGAGTGTGTGTCTCTATCACTTGCGTTCTCTGTATTTCTCTTAACACACTCCACTGCTGTGGTGTAGACTGTGTTCGAACTTCGATGGGTCATCATAAAAGTATTACTGTCTTGTAATGAAGCGTGCTTAATGCCGAAGTTACCGTGCTTAAAGGCGTGTAATTTATAAAGCAAAAATTCGGTAAGAGCCGTTTAGCGTGCTTGTGTCTGAAACGTGCTTTAAGCCGGCGTGCTTATAGCCGGCACGGACTGTAATAACATGTAGCACTGTTGAAAAGTAAATGACAAATATTATGAAAAATTAAAGTTGTGCAAAATCGCACTCCCCCTCACCTGAAACTAAATGAATATATTCGCCCTTGGGACTGCGGGAGGTACAAGCGCTGCTGAAAATATATATGCGCATGGGGCTGGAAGGGTTAGTACAGTAAAAACTGTCTGAAAAGCTCACCCATTGTCAAAAAGAAACATGGTTTATCTTTAGACAGATGCCATTGTGCCCCTTCATAAAGGAAAATCTGGCTAGCCCTACACAGATTAATTAAATGAACGTGACTAGAAGAGTGTTCTTGGTATACAAATCATTGTGGGACAGCTTCACCTTCACGACACATGAGGAACGTGCCCGTGAGGTTTGTCTCAATCACGGCCTGCCAGCCTTTCGTGGATATATCTCTCGCCGGACTCAGGAACTGACCACCACCATTGTTGACCACAAAGTCCAGTTGGCCGAACTTGTCCAAAGTAGAGGAAATCAAATTCTGAACCTGGAACAGAAACGTTTGTAGATCTGGTCAGCTGCTGGTGTAGGGGGGAAACAGGAAAACACACAAGTACACTTACAGAAAAAAAAGAAAAAGAAAGAAATTAAGTAGGCCTACGTAAAGTACTCGTAAAGTTAAAAAAAAAGCCCCCCCCCCCCCCAGAAAAAACAACCAAGAAACATCTTATGCTATTTCCTCAAGTGAAACATTAAAACAGCTAGCACTAGGGAAATAAATAAAGATAGTGAGGATAATACTTAGACTCTTATTTATGTACATCCCTATTCAGGGAATTGTCCGTTTGAATTTAAATCACACCCATCAACTTGGATCTAGGTCTACTTGTGAAATAATTTTTTTTAAATGGTAAATTTATAGAATCACTCCCGTCTCCTAAAGGGTGTTATTTTGGAGCTTCAAAGGTTTTTTATGGCCCTGAATGCGATTAAGGCATTAAAAAACATCGCAATTGGTAATTTCAGGGGGGGGGGGGGGGGGGGACCCCCTGGACCCTCCCTTGACTACTTTTTTGTAAAGTGTTTTACGGCGCTCGCGACTGCATAAGGTCATATATGAGCGCACGGGACACACCTAATATTTTCAGTTGGTAAGAAATTTTGAATTTTGCCCGGGTGGCGGCCGAAGCCTACTCTTTATCGATTTTAGACCACCAAGGGATCTTTAACGTGCACAACTTGCACACGAGCCCTCCGAGATTTTTCGCCCTTGTCCAAGAAGGCTAGGTGTAGATCTTTCCTACCAGAAGATCAGGGGTGTGGCTGAAAGACAGCAGTAAGAAGAAGCGAAGGAGTAGCAGAGAAAGGCTGCAGAAAGAATCAGGAGCCCAGAGGAAGGGGCAAAGGAGGTGAGGGGGTGGGGGCAGAAAGAGGAGACGAAAGCAGACGACAACATTGCTAGAGAGCATGAAATGATGCGAAAGGAGAAAAATTTAGAGAAGAAAATTTTTCGGTCGCTACTTCTTGGCCGCAAGAGCCCCCCCCCCCCCCCCCCCCGACTACAAAAGCATGCATATATATATAAAGCAAAAAATAAAAGTCAAACCGTCAAGGATAGCAGACATGAAACAGGAGTGATTCTATCAAAATACCTAATATTGTTGAGATGTAGATTTACTAGGAATTGGAACTTATACTCCATAATCAGTTCAGAGCTCACTTCTTGTTCTTTCCGGATGTTGCACGGCACCGTCTGCAGCTGTGACTCACTCCGTCCGTGTCTCCTCAGCCATGCCTGTAGTTCTGTCTCTGCCTTCTCAAGACTGTCCACTTTTCTAGACGCTATCATCACATTGCAGCCTGCAAGTTACCAAGCCAGAGAACAAGATACATAAAACGATTATCAACATTGAAAAGCGTAAAAAATATCAATCAAACCCTGTTCGAAAAATAAACCTGCAGTTAGACTAACTGTTTACACTTACAAGTGCCTAAATGCATCTGTGGATGTTAAAAAAACAAAGCCTCTAAATAGTATTTAAATAAATATGTGGGGCAGCATGGGGGAATCAGGCTCTTGTCAAAATAATCAAACTTGCTTTTTTCCGCAGGTTCGTGAATTTTTAATCAAATTTTTGTTTTTTGGCTCAACACCTTTCATGCCCATTAAAGAATTCATTTCTGGGTGGATTTTTCTGAAAAGCGTTGATTAAAGGCACAAAAATGTAAATTTTCAGTTACCACGGACTCTTAAGCTAAGGAAATAACTAATCTTTGGCGGCCATTTTCTCACTAATTTTACCACAGAAAACAGGTGACGCCCACTTCCTTTTTTCGCAAATATCTCGACTTGTATTCAAGATAAATGGATTTTTTTAAAATCCAAATAAAGACAAGTGAATTTAATAAAGCTTTAAGATGATACACCAAATACTCTACATGACCAAAAATTGACGAGAGCCTGATTCCACCACGCTGCCTCGCATATATAGCTCTAGATTAGATCTTAATATAATAGTAGATCTTGTCTAGATCTAGATTCTAGATATATCTATAGGCTCGCCTTTTATTACATAATGAATAATGTATAGAGGCATAGCCTACTCTTTTAAAAGAGTCTTCTTTACCTGCAAGATATTTCGACTTATAAGCCAATGTCGTAGCTGCGGTTATTACATAAGGCTTTATAGAAGTTATAGTAGACCTATCAAATTATTAGTAAATTCATCATCATGCTATTCTATTTCAATCACGCACAACAATCTCTACTTTCGCTTTCATTTAAGTTTTCAAGTGACCTTTCTGCACAGCAAGGGATTTTGTCCTAATCGTACTGACCACTCTAGTCTAAACTTACCAAGATAGAGAAGCTCTTGTGTTATTGCTTTTCCTATTCCAGTCGCTCCTCCGGTAATAATCGCAACTTTGTTTTTAAACAGCAGCGGACGAAAAACACTGGTGACAACTTTCCCCACTGAAGCTGTCATTTTGATGTGCTGTAGTAATAGTAAGTAGATCTAGTAGTGAAATCTCTCCGGAATGTCAGAAAATGGTCGAATGAAATCAATGACGAAGGAGGGAGGACAGGGGGCAAAGGTTATGTTTGATGTTATTGTTCTTCAGTTCACGATTTTCGCTTTTTATTCTTCAATAGATAAATTTATAATAATAGTCGGAGTCATGAGGTTTTACTTTTTCTCCACTGTATATATATAGATCTAGTCCATATTCAAAAGATTTCTTCACAATTTTCTTTTCCCTTTGCTACGCACCACAACAAAAAAGCGAGATTCTACAGGGCGATGAATAACTAAAGATTCCCATGACAGTTTATCATAAAAAGAGGGTAAGGGGACAAAACAAGTATAATACTAAAGAATGTGTCAGACTTTTCGCATATCTTTGACAAAATCTAGCACAATAAAAGCTTAGTCTCAGTCACCTCCTATTACTAGATTCTAGAAGTGTCGTCAGCTAGTGTACCATCTTGTCTCTGAAGCAACCTACCTAACTATTGGTTGTCAGAGGAGGCAAGAAGCAGTTTATTGATGAATTATATGATTTGTCTCCCCTGTAATGTGTGGTATAATATGGTCTTTTTTTATGTCTGTGTTTTACGTTCCCATTGTCACAATTTTGATATTTAGGAGGCAGGCTTCAGACCCTGCATGGCAGGATCAATCCGGGCAGAGAGGGATCCAACATCCCAGCAGAAAGACTGAGATACAATGCTCGAAAAAAAAATTCTCCGTACTCGGGAATTGAACTCAGGTCTTCTGTGTGAAACAGCAAAGCACCAAGCCACTACACCACAGACACCAGTGATTATGGCCTGTTTTGTCATGTACCGTTGGCCTAATTTTAGCTAAGATTTTTTTTTAAACTTACATTATTTTTATTTTTTGGTAGTTTTAAGAACGTCATAGCAGCAACACTCACACTCTCCAAGTCGTATCATGATCATTGCCTGTCTCACCCCAGATCAAGGCATAGGCCACAAACAAACACAAACAAACACTTTCCACTTTTCCCTATCCTGAGCTAGCTTCTTGACATTATTCCATTAACACCAAACAAACTAAAAACCATCCTTATTGTTATGCTTGATGTCAGTGTAATATTTGCTAGCACAAAAAAAAAAATTAAAAGAAAAAGTAACGCTAAAAACCCCACCCTGGACTATGTGATAGGCCTACGTGAACCATTATTTTACGGTCAGTCATTCCCCATTACATATCCATCCATGTTGCTGACAGGTGTAAGAGTCAAATTAGAAGTAAAATCTTCTCCAGTTTTTCCCATCTTGATTTCAGGTGAGTTCTTGAATCAACATTTTCACCAAGTTGTCAAGCAAGCATTCATTTCTTTACAACTGTACAAGTATAATAATAATGTACATAGAGTTCTCTGGCAGACTCACAGTATTTAACTCAGGGATTTTGGTTTTAAAAAATGTGTTTTTATGGCCCAAGTGACACAATTTAGATTACTTTGGAGGTAGGTTTCCAATCCTGTCTGTCGGGGCCAGAGATTAAAAAAAATTCAGCCTACTTGGGAATTGAATAGCAGTGCAGTCTCTCTATAATGACATTTTTTCTGGTCCCGACGATGTCGTTATAGAGAGGCTACCAAAAGTTACTTAAGTTTACTAATGACATATATAATATAAAAGGAATAAATTGGAACCTGGGGCACCATGTCGCTATGCAGAGGATGTCGTTATATCGAAGGTCGTTATAGACAAGCTGCACTGTACTCGGATCTTCTGCGTGCGACAGCAAAGTGCCTAACAGCTACACCACAGACACCCGTCGGGGGAAAATGAGATGGAGGACACTGAAAGAAAATTCAAGGAAAACAAAAAAAATTATGCAAAACAATAATGTAGAAATAATAAGCACAAATCAACCACTCTGATTCTTTACTCTTACACTCCATATATATATATATATATATATATATGTGTACATATATATATATATATATATGTGTACATATATATAATATATATATATATATATATATATGTGTACATGTACAACAGTATCATACCAAAGGATAAGAAAAACTAAAACCTGGAAAGAAATGTTCAGAGAAGTGTTTAATAAGAGGTAAGAAAACGGCAAATAACTTAAAGGGGAAAAATATCTTGGTAACAGTAATAAAAAAAGAAACAGCCCACAATTGTAAAATGATCCCATATACATAATAAAATATCTTAAAGATTGCCTGGAATATTATAAAATGCAACATGATGAAAAATCAGGGGGGGGGGGGGGGACCTAGAAATCTTTACTTTAAAAAAACCAGCCCGGGTAGCACCACTCCCAATATTATCACCTTCTGTTGTAAAGCGTGTCTGGGACCAGGGACATCAATCATGTGGAATCCTTGGCAAAAAGCAGGAAGACTACCCCCCCCCCCCCCCCCCCATCTCAACCACTTGTCATTCCAGAAACTTCACGTAATTTCAGGTAACTTCTGGTAACTTCAGGTGTTGGGTGGGTGGGGGGTGGGGGGCGGGGATGGGTGGGGAAGGGGGAGAGGAGGTAAACATTATAATCATACATTATATGCGAATCAGAATGTGACACTCTCTCACTTTGAAACAACAGCAAAAATATCATCATCGACAGGGATGTGAGTACAAGTTCAAGTTCAAAGTGTTGTCTTTCTTTGACAAACTCACAATGGGTGAAAAAAGGAAAATTGAAAGACACAAAATGTTAAGTTTAAAAACAGTTCTAATTTGGCTCATTGAAACTTCATAACTTTTATAAAGAGTCTTGGAGTCTTAGGTTGTAGTTGTAACGCAGAGCTATGTGTCGTCATGGAAAAAGAATATTTTTTCTTATCTACTACCACCACAGCAATCAGTCTTTTAAAAAATAATAGTAGAGGGTTTTACGGCGCTCGCAACTCTTCGACTATCAAGGCACCCCGGAAATAGCGGGTCACAAGAGTGTGACAAACATACAAAAGAAGTAGAGGAAAAAGACAATAGTAAGGATTAGGAAAGAAAAAGCAGCAGTTCCCTGGTGTAGATCAGGCACAGTTATGAGCGTGACATGATGAATCAGCCCATTTACAATTCTACTGTGCTTGAACGAGAAATATCCCCCCTCTCCCCCTTTGGAAATGGCCTAAACACAATACAGTCAGTGGCACCGCCCCTGGGGGGTAATCAGTCTTTTAGCTTGTACAGTTTTGAGTTTGAGTAAAGAGAATAGATATGCATCAACACAATAATGATCATACTGTGCGGGGAAGAAGAAAGACGAACAGACAGAATTAAAACAACAGAGGGAAAGAAATGAAGTACATGTGAATGTAGAAGTAGGAACTATCAGTGATACCCTCCAACCACTTGCATTTTTAGCTCGTACAATTGGTCGCTTTTAAAGCACAAGGGGGCTATCCCGAAAAAAGCTGTTTTGAGAAAATCGAAGGTAAAGTTTTGGCCCCTTGTTCAGTTTCTTTAAAAGACTAGGATAGTTTTCTTCTCTATAACCAAACAAAGGTACACGCCAATGAAACCAAACTTTTCTTATAGGTAGGGTAATGCCCACTTTTGGTGTAGGACAAGATTTCTGGAAACCCCCGGAATCTGGGTTAGCCCGCTTGTCCTTAAAAGCGACCAACTATGTCCCTTTCAAGACTCCTGAGACATTCCAGTAATCTCAGTACATGTAATCTCAGTATCACAAACTCATAAACAATACAATAATGCATAAATACAGTGGAGTCCACTTATACTGAAATCTGCGAGACGGACGCATTTGATTTGGTTTCCAGGTTTTCAGTTTAGAGAGGTTGCTCAAACAGAAGGAAAGAAAATGAAAATATATACATGTAATATACATATATATTTTCTTTCGGATTACAGCACTCAAATTTTGTATTAGCAGTGTTTAGTTAGAGCGAATTTCACAGTATTTAATATACATGTATACAGTGTCAAACATGGATATCTTTTCGTTATTTACGAACTTCCCTTTTTGTACGTGTCTTAAATACAAAGAATGTAATCAACATGATGTATAAAAGAAAATGCAGGACATGACAATCTCAATCAGGACATTACGTGCGTATTTTGCTGTACATGCGTGTTCGTTCGTCATGTGCGAGTTAGTCTGAACAACAAGTCAACAACAGTGAACTATTTATGCATCTAACGGTGAGCTATTGTCACTTGATTCAGTAAACATAATTTCACAGACATATTGACGATAGATGTTTGAAAGGAAAAAAAAAGGAGCGAACCACACCAGAGCACCCGCCAAGCACCCACACGCAGTATTTTCTCGGACTGAACAAGTCAAACAGCAAAAGAAAAAAACTCATACTTGTTCCATTCATAGAAACACAATCTCATCAGGAGGCTCTTCGGAAACAGTTCAGGTTTTTTTGTTTGGTATTAGTAGATCGAGTTTTAAAGCTTTTTTTTAGTTTTAGAAGAGGTTTTACGGCACTCACAACTGCATAAGGTCATATGAGCGCCAAAAGATTAGAGGTGTTGCAAGAGAGAAACAAACATAAAAAAGAAAAAGAGGAGATAAGGACGATAGATGTTTGATAGGAAAGAAGAAGCAAACCACACTAGAGCACCCGCCAACCACCCACATTTTTTACAGCAATTGCAAAACAAACAGGTTAGGGCATTTATAATCTGAAGATCGGAGTCGTTACTACAGAGTAACAATATACAAAGATAAGAAGGAGGATCAATAAGGACGACAGATCTTTGAAGAAAGAAGGAACAAACCCCACAAGAGCACTTCCATTTTTATTTGGGAACATAAGAATCAATTTTCTTGAATCAAATTCAAAAGAAAATTGGAAAAAGAAAACATCAACAAAAAGATGAAAAAAAAAACTCGAACAATAAAACACAAACAAAAAGATCAAAAGAAAACTAAAACAAGCAAAATAAATAAATAAATAAAAAGATCAAAAGAGAATTGGAACAAGAAAATAGCAACAAAAAGATCAAAAGAGAATAGCAACAAGCAAAAACCAAAAAAATCAAAAGAGAAATGGAAACGGCAAAAAAGAAAAAAAATCTAAAGAAAACTGGAACAAGACTACACGCACACAAACAAAAAGATCAAAAGAGAATTGAAACAAGCAAAACACAAAAATAAAACAAAAAAAGGAAAACAGAAAACACCAAAAAAAAAGAAAAGAAAATAGGAACAAGCAAAAATAAAAACAAAACAAAAAGAATCAAAACAGAACTGAAACAAGAAAACACCCCTCCCCCCCAAAAAAAAAACAACAACCCCAAAACAACAACAACCCAACATCAAAAGAGAACTTGAAAAAGAAAACACAAATAAAAAGATCAAAAGAGAACTGGAACAAGAAAATACCAACAAAAGGATAAAAAGAGAACTTGAAAAAGAAAACACGAAAAAAAAAATCAAAACAGAACTGGAACAAGAAAACATAAAAAGGATAACTAGAACTGGAACGAGAAAACACAACAAAAAGATGAAAATAGAATAGGAACTTGACAAGAAAAAACAAAAACAAAAACAAAAACAAACAAAAAACAAAAAACAACTGGAGCAAGAAAACACAAACCAAAAGATCAAAATAGAACTGGAACAAGCAAAAAGAAAAAACAAACAAAAAGATGAATTGAGAATAGATATAGGAACAAGCAAACACAAAAACAAAACAAAACGTTCAAAATAGAACTGGAACAAGAAAACACAAACCAAAAGATCGAAATAGAACTGAAACAAGCACACACAAAAAAAGATCTAAAGCAAACTGGAACAAGAGAACAAACTGGAACACAAAAACACAAAACAAAAAGATCAAAATACAACTGGAACAAGCAACAAAACAAAAACAAAAAATCAAAAGAAAACTAGAACAAGAAAACTAGAACAAGAAAACTAGAACAAGAAAACACGTACACAAACCAAAAGATCAAAATAGAACTGGAAAAAGCAGCAACAAAAATCATGAGTGAACTGGAACAAGAGAATTGGAAAAAGAAACCAAAAACAAAAGATAAAATTAGAACTGGAACACACAAAAAATATATTAAAAAATCAAAAGGAAACTGGAACAAGAAAATACGTACACATACAAAAAGCTCAAAAGAGAACTTGAACAAGAAAACACAAACAAAAAGATGAAAAGAAAACTGGAACAAGCAAAAACAAAAACAAAAGAAAAAGATCAAAATAGAACTGGAAAAAGAAAACACAAATAAAAACATACAAATACAACTGGAACAAGCAAACAAACAAAAATAATCCAAAGAAAACTGGACCAAGAAAACACGTAGAGAAACAAAAAGATCAAAATAGAACGGAAAAAGAAAACACAAACAAAAAGATAAAAATACAACTGGAACAGGCAAAAAAAATAAACAAAAGAAAACAGCAACAAGAAAAAACAAACAAAAAGATTTTTTACAAAGACGACTGGAACAAAAAAACAAAAACAAAAAGGTCAAAGAGAACTGGAAAAAGAAACTAAAAACAGAAAGGTAAAAAGAGAACTGGAACCAGCAAAAAGAAAAATTCCAAAAGAAAACTGGAACAAGAAAACACGTACACAAACAAATAGATCAAAATAGAACTGGAACAAGCAAAAATAATTTTAATAATAAAACTGGAACAAGAAAAAACAAACAAAAAGATCAAAAGAAAACTGGAACAAGAAAACACCTACATAAAGATGAAAAGAGAATAGATAGGAACAAGCAAAAAAAATAAAATAAAATAAAATAAAATAAAAAGAACTGGAACAAAAAGCTACAAACAAAAAGATCAAAAGAGAGATCTAGAACAGGCCAAAAAAAATCAAAAGAAAACTGGAACAAAAAAACACGGACACAAACAAATAGATCAAAAGAGAACTGGAACAAGAAAACACACAAACCAAGATCAAAATAGAACTGGAGCAAGCAACAACAAAAAATCAAAAGAAAACTGGAACAAAAAAACACGTACACAAACAAAAAGATCAAAAGAGAATTGGAACAAGAAAACACAAACCAAAAGATCAAAATAGAACTGAAACAAGCAAAAACAAAAATCAAAAGAAAACTGGATCAAGAAAAAACAAACAAAGATCAAACAAAAACTGGAACCAGAAAACACAAAGCAGAAGATACCAAACAGAGAACTGGAACAAGAAAACACACAAACCAAGATCAAAATAGAACTGGAGCAAGCAACAACAAAAAGATCAAAAGAGAATTGGAACAAGAAAACACAAACAAAATGATGAAAAGAGAAGGGGAACAAAAAAACACAAACAAAAAAAAAAAGAAAGAAAGTTCTTTCTTTCCGAAGACATTATATTGACAATGTTGCTGTTAGGGCTCAGAACGGTATCAATGTAGTGAAGACCTTGGCTTCAGCGGGAATTCAACAGAGAGTTCTTTTTCTCCTAATGCAGCAGGTGGTTCTGTCAGTCATAGGCTATGGTCTGGGCATCCTCTCGCTGTCCAAGACTCAGATAGACAGGTAGGAGAGAGTACAGAATGCGGCTATGAGGGCCGTTCTAGGTTGCACAAAGGACACCCTTGACGTGGCCAGCATCAGAGTGAGGCATAAGGTGGCACGAGCAAAGCTGTACTTGAATGTTTTGGGAGACCCGAGGCACCCTTTGCATGACAACCTAAGCAGCATTAAAGGAAACATGATCAAACAGGGCAGCTCATGGATGGCAGAAGCCGAAGACTCCTTGAGGAAAGTTTGTGGCATCAATGAAATATGCTGTGGAAAGGAATGGTTTGAACTGAACCCCGATTGCAGAAGCCTGGCCAACGTTCACATCACTATGGGTCGTGAAAGGCGGGAATGTGCTGCTGTCATTAACGACAATGACATACGACAGTTAATTGAGGAGCATTCCAAGCCAGAGGACCCAGTGATCTATACGGATGGATCAGTCAGGGGGGATGAGAGAAGTGGATGGGGTTTTGTGGTGTACAGCGGGAACCAAAAGGTTCATGACATGTCAGGGGCCATAGAAACAACAACTTCAAGCACGAAAATGGAGATGGAGGCCGTAACAAGAGCGCTTGGCGGGCTTCAAAATACAAGACCAAGAACTACCCATCTCATCATTGTCACAGCCTCCATGAGCATCTTGCGAGGGGTTGAGAAAGGGCTTCTTCGGAGTGAAGGATGAACCCAATACAACACTCACCACTTAGAGCCATCACGCGGATATTCTGTCCTGGGCACTCAGGGGTGAAGGGCAATGAGGAGGCTGATAAACTGGCAGGCAGTGCCGTGGTTGATGGTGAGGTGAAATTTGACAAAGGAAAAGAGTTGAAGACCCTGGAGGAAAAGTTGTGGGACGAAGAAGACTGGGAGACAGCAGAACACCACGCAATCATTAGGATGCGGGAAATGGGGATAGAGAGGGGAGAAGGAAGAAAGGAACGATTATCTGGAAAAGAAAGACGTCGCCATAACCAGACAGCCACCGGAACAACAATCAGAATGGATACCTTGTGGGCTTTGGTGCTGGGGGGGGGGGGGGGGACTGAGCACTTATGGATCTGTCCGGTGTGCAGTGACGTTGTTGCCCAGGACAGGTAACAGGTAATACAAACAAAATGACCAAAACAGAACGGGAAAAAACAAAAACAAAAGAAAACTGGAATAAGAAAAAACAAACAAAAAGATCAAAAGAAAACTGGAACAAGTAAACACAAACCAGAAGATACCAAAAAGAGAACTGGAACAAAAAAGCACAAAAGAGAATTGGAACAAAAAAAACACCAACAAAAAAGATTTTTAAAAAGAACTGGAACAATAAAACACCCCCCCAAAAATTGGAACAAGAAAACACCAACAAAAAGATACAAAATGAATTGGAACAAGAAAACAAAAACAAAAACATTAAAAGAGAACTGGAACAAGAAAACACCAGCAAAAAGATCAAAAACAGATTTTTAGTTTTAGTAAGTGTTTTAATGGAACTTGCAATAAAATAAGGTCATATAAGTGCCAAAGATTAGACTTACAGGTGTTAATTACAAGAGAGTAACAAACACAAAAAAGAAGGAGGAGAGATCAAGACGATAGATGTTTGATAGGAAAGAAGGAGCAAACCACACCAGATCACTCGCCAACCACCTACAAAGATCAAAAGAGAACTGTAACAAAAAATAAAAACACCAACAAAAAGATCACTCTGTGTGTCTAGATCTATCACAAGGGGAAAAGTGAGCAAAAAATGCAAGCTACACGTTACAAACGGTTAAGTTGAACTTCAGATGAGTTGATCTTTCTTTTTTCCCTCTCACGACGACATCAACTCATCCGCAGTCGACTGTAGTACCAATAGCTGACCAACAAGTAGGATATCTGTGGCGTCGGTGGGCCTAGCGGTTAGGCTACCGGACTCGTAATCGTGAGGTTGCAGGTTCGGGGGTTCGAGGCGCGGGTCCGACGTTGTGTCCTTGGGAAAGGCACTTTACACGAATTTTCCTCACTTCACCCAGGTATACTTTAGCACGTTAAATTCTTCAATTGAGGACTTCCGAAACGAGCGATCACTATTAGATCTAGATCTGTATCTAAATTCTATATCATCAAGATTATACTCAATGGCTTCCAAAATCATGATGGAAGACCGGAAACCACTGTAAAA
>NW_004797490.1:473244-485744 GCF_000002075.1 Aplysia californica | reverse complement strand
GGAAAGAAAAAGCAGCAGTTCCCTGTTGAAGATCAGGCACAGTTATGAGCATGACAAGATGAATCAGCCCATTTGCAATTCTACTGTGTTTGAACGAGAAATGTCCACCCTTTGGGAATGGCATAAAGACACTACAGCTGGTCTCTGGCAGACACACACAAAGGAGGTTGAACAGCTTGGAGCTATATCATACACTAAAAAGGTTACACATGGAAAGTTGAGACTAGTTATAATATTTTTTGTAAGAGTTTTACAGCATTTTCAACACAATTCGTTTATAAAAAGCGCCAAGGATTAAAAGTGTTACAAGAGAGTAACTAACACAATATATAACAATGTCAGAGGTGAACAAGAATAAAAAGTTATAATACATACAGTCTAGTGTGGGTCTTGCTTGATTCTTGTTTCCCAACCAGCCCTTGCACTCCACAGAAAAAATGCAGGGTGTGAATTATAGCCGTGCCCTAATCTGTCCTCTTCCCTGAACCCTATCTGAGTTTCCCCATCCATTCACTGTCCCCTTAAAGTCAACCATTACTATAAGCCTAAAACTAAATACAACCCAAACCATCTCCTTAAAGTGAAGTCAACCACCACCATCCCCCTAAAGTCAACCTTTACCATCAGTTTGAAGCCAACTACCATCCCGTAAGGTCACCCACCATCATTCCCCTCTAAAGTCACCCACCACCATTCCCCTCTAAAGTCACCCACCACCATTCCCCTAAAGTCACCCACCACCATTCCCCTCTAAGGTCACCCACCACCATTCCCCTAAAGTCACCCACCACCATTCCCCTCTAAAGTCACCCACCACCATTCCCCTAAAGTCACCCACCACCATTCCCCTACCATCACCTTCCTCTTCCTGAAGTCAACGATCACTGTCCCCAAAAAATCAACCATCACTACTGTCCACTTAAAGTCAACCATTATCATCAGCCTTAAGTCAATCTTTACTGTTCCCATGGAGCAAACAACACCATCCCCCTAAATTCAACGGCAACCATCTCCCTAAAGACAACCATCACCATCATACCCAACAGCACCTGGACATAAATCTTAGCCCGAGCCTTCCCCGACTCTCCCCATAAAATAAATACCGTCATTCCCCTAACCTAAAGACAACTATCACCACCCTCACAAGCACCTGGACACATAAATCTTAGCCCGAGCCTTACCCTCCCCATACAACAACTAAATACAACTATCACCATCCTCCCTAGCACCTGAACATAAATCTTAGCCCGAGCCTTGTTCTCCCAATACAAAAAACACTGCCGTTTCCCTAACCTAAAGACAACCATCACCATCTTCCTTAGCACCCGGACATATTATATCTTAACCTGAGCCTTTCTCAATTCTCCCCATACAAGAAAAACCGCCATTCCCTTAACCTAAAGACAACTATCACTATCCTCCCTAGCACCTAGACACACAAATCTCAGCCTGAGCCTTACTCTCCTTATACTATATGTACAACAAATACCGCCATTCCCATTGCCTTAAGACAACCATCACAATCTTCCCTAGCACCGGACACACAAATCTTAGCCCAAGCCCTACTCTCCCCATACAACAAATACATGTACCGCCTTTCCCCTACTAAAGACAATCATCACCATCCTCCCTAGCACCTGGACATAAATCTCACTCAGTCTGACCCCGCCTCTCCCCACACAACAAATACCGCCATTCCCCTTACCTAAAGACAACCATCACCATTTTCCTTAGTAGCACCTGGACACACAAATCTCAGCACGACCCCTACTCTCCCCATACAACAAATACCCCCCTTCCCCTACTAAAGACAACTATCACCATCCTCGTTAGCACCTGGACACAAATCGTAGCCCGAGCCCTACTCTCCCCATACAACAAATACCCCCCTTCCCCTACTAAAGACAACTTCTATCACCATCCTCGTTAGCACCTGGACATAAATCTTAGCCCGAACCTTTCTCAACTCTCCCCATACAAGAAAAACCGCCATTCCCTTAACCTAAAGACAAACATCACCCTCCTCCCTCACAGCACCTGGACACAGAAATCTCAGCACGACCCCCTACTCTCCCAACTGACCACTGCCGCCGGTCCCATGGTTGTGCCGCGTGTGCATCGCCAGGTGCTCGTTCTTGGCAAAGACGACCCCGCACAGCTCACACTTCCAGGGCCGGTCCCCCGTGTGCGTGCGCAGGTGGCGCGCCAGTTTGCTGTTGTCTGCGAAGCCCGTGCTGCACACCTGACACTTGTAGCGTTTCTCCCCGAGGTGACGCAGCTTGTGCTTCCACAGGTAGCTGTTTTTGCCGAAGCTCTTGCCGCAGATCTCACAGGAAAACAGCCGCGACGACGATGACAACGACGAAGATGACCTTGACATTGCTGTTTTTGAAAGCGCCAAACTGTCACAGGGTAACGAGCTACCGCTACTGCCCGGCAGCTTTTCCACGGCAGACTTCGGGGAGGATGAGGTCAAGGTGGAGGAGGAGGAGTTGGAGTTATTGCCCCCTTTTAAGGCCAACATTTCGGCTCGGTGTGTTTTACACTGGTGTGTTTTCAGATTGCTGAGTCGCGCAAACTTGGCACGACACAAATGACACTTGTGTGGCTTCTCCCCCGAATGTGTCTTGAAATGTTTCTTGAGCGTGCCGGCCTGCGTGAACCCGGCGCCACACACTTGACACTTGTGCGGCCGGGCCCCCGTGTGGATCAGTTGGTGACGCTGAAGGTCGCTGGGCTGGGTGAAGGCCATGGAGCAGTGCTGGCACTTCCAGTCGCGAATTTTTTTCTTCTTGGACTGCAACTCGGCGTGCATTTTCCTCCACTTCGCCTTGGTCCTGTCGCTCTTGAAGGTGATCTCCCGCGGTGGGAGAGGAATCAGTGTCAGACTCGCTGGTGTGTCGTTCGGCTGTGACGCATCACCCAGCGTTGAACTTTTGTTCTCAGAGCGCAGCCCATCAGCGTTGTTGATCCCCTTAGAGCCGAGGACAGGGTAGAGAAGTTGATCGACGTGTTCAGTCATGTGATCTTCGAGAGACTCGAGGATGGACGTGGAAAGGAGGCAGACGGGGCAGACTACAGAGCACGCCCCGAGTTCCCATGGCAACCGTGAGGGATTTATAGAGGTGGGTGGCTCGTAGCTCCTCTCTGACCCGGCGAAGACGTCGTTAGAAACGGCGCTGGACGACTTTAACTTTAGTCTTTTCTGCAATGAGTATTGAGTTATTGGTGGCGAAGGACTGGCGGCCTTTTCTGAAAAGTCGAGAGCGGTCACATTCTCAGCTGCTGTCAATGGACCACCCAGATGTGGAAGGTCACCTGAGAGACTCGAAGACACCGACTGCAATAACGCCTGCAGATCCTCGAACTGCTTTGCATCTTGCGAAGAACCAATGGACTCCAACGTTAAGTCCGTTCGTCCGAGGCCAAACTCAGAGGGAACAAATAAATTGCTGGAATCTATCTTGTCAAGACCGGGGTGTTGCACCTCTTCCTCCTCCTCCCTTGCGTTGAGGGAAGTCATCAGCGGTTGCCCCATAGCACACATTTCGTCGTCGTTGTCATTATCCTCACCACCGTCGTCTAGCTCCCCGAGACCCGTGACCAAACAGAGCTGGTTGACCAGTGTCGAGCCCGGCCCTCGCACCAATCGAGTGATCAGTAGATCCTCACCGCCCTTACCCCTCACCCTGCACCTCAAGCTCCCAGTATGACCGTCTTTACCCTCAGAATTGTTCTTCTTGCATTTTCTCCGTACCCTACGAGTCCTGATCCTAGGGCACGTATTATTGTCAACATCATTACAACTGACGGCTGGCGGCTGGGACTCTCTTTTCAATGAATTCTCTAGAATCTTCTTCTCTGGATTGTTCTTCTCTGTAGGCCTAAGGATTTTCTCTAGAATCTTCTCTGCTAGAGCATTTTTTACCAAAACTTTCTCCCTTGATTTTGACTCAATCCTCTCTCCCCTCAAAGCTCTGAGCAATAGACTACCTTCTGGGCCAGAACTCAATGAGGCTGAGTTCGTAACCTTTTCATCCCGAGGAACCATCTGGGACGTTCTGTCTCCACATTTCTCAGGGGTACAGCTCAAGGGAACACTAGTTTCTATGTCGTCTTTTTCACATTGGGAAGCAGACAGCTCACTTTGTTTGTCAGAATGGGTGTTGTTGGCACTGAAGTCAACGATGTCACAGCTATGGTCTGACAGGCCGCAACATGCTTGACCATTCGAACCAGTTCTGTAAACGCAAACTCTCTCATTTGGATCACTGACTGAAGTCGTCTGACTCTTCTCAGAGTTGTCAACGACACTCGTTGCCACAGGTGATGGGTTTTCGTCTACGCACAATTCACGATCATGTCCCGAGTCACAACTCCTTCTCAAGACATTGACACAAGTCTCCTCACGAGGTCTCTCTATCACATTCACACTGACATACCCAGCATCATCTCTCTCCAACACCCTTGTTATGTTCCCACATCCTTCAAGTGGAGCGTTTCCTGCACAGGGTACCTCAGCCCCACCTCCCAGCTCCTCTCTGTAGGTACCGCTGCTAGTCCCATCCAACACTTTCTCAACAAACGGGCAGCTCTGAACCTCCACAGAAGTGAAAACAGTCGAGCTGTACAAACGTTTCCCTGCTGACATCATCTGTGCACTGATGACAAAGTTTTTGCTACCACTGTACGTGACACTGGACTGATCATGATGCCATTTCCCTATCCCATCATTCTCCACACGGGGGCCATCATCTTCCAAAAGAAGATCACAGTCATTCAAAACAAATTCTTTAGAATGTACACTTTCACATAAAAACATTCGGGTCTCATCTCCAAAACTTTTTCTGGGGCCGCGGCAAAGATATTCCAGTTGAAAAGTTGAAGAAACAAAGTCATTTTGTGATACCACAGCCTTCACACTCATTCTTCTCTCCAGAAACCTTCACCATTTGTTTTTCTCTTCACCGCTGTGTAAAAATATAAATTTCTTTGTGTTCCCCTACACTAGTTCACAGCCGTTTGTTTTTACTGTACGAGCACTACACAGGAGACAATCATGTAGGAGATGTAATCACAACTTTTGCAGTCGCTTGTTCCTAAATAAGGGTTAAGATATTTTGACTTTATTCAAGCTCTCTTGACAGAAAATTCTTCCATTTCTGTAGATCTACAAATGTAGATGGAAACGTCATGTCAGCAGTGAATGGGTTACGCTCAGAAGAAAAAAATCCTGGACTCCTTCAAGAGGTCATACAACTAGGTCACACAACTTGCACATGATCATCTCTATGACAGAGAACAAAGTTGTATCACTCAACAGCTCATTGATATAAGAGCTTAGCTTTAGCATACCATACTGGAATCAACCACAGTCAACAGAGGCATGAAAGTACATTGTAATCTTTGTAGTCGTGAGGAGTCCTGAGAGAAATGTCTCCGATTTGCGTGACATGGGCTTTTGTTGTCGGGACAAAATTGTCTCAAAACGACTGTCACAACACGACTCGCTCAACTAAAGGAGACTTCGGTCCTCTCATTATGAGCAGCCTCTGGTAACATCTTCCTCACACCTTCTCTGACCACACTTGTCAATGTTCTCTATCACTTCATCATCATCTGTGGAGAAAGAAGAAAAATTTGTCAAATAAAAAAGGGTCAGGCCTCAAACGATTCATTTGAAAAAATTAATAAATAAATAAAAACCCTTTAAAAGTTCAAATAGATTCTGGACATTTAAATATGGGTGAGGTTTTTGGATTTTTTTCTGCTTTAAATCAAATGACATGATCATACATTATAGAAAATTTAATAACCAAGAGAGACTTACAGAGTCTGATACAGTGGACACAGGCCGGTAATAACAGGGATCTGGTAATTACATGGATTTTAAAAATCCCTGCTTTTTCCTCCTCAGTGGAGCTCAATCAGTTATAGCAGGGACAAAGGCTCGTTAACAATGTGTAAAGTCACTCGCATTCTAGTGCCATATAATTGTCCATGACAACACGCTACCATTTGAAAAATTACATCTTCAAGCGTCAAATTTTCAAGAAAAGAGGAAGTATCATCTTTTTATATTTTTGTCTTGACCAGTTCATGCCGGCTTTAAACACGTCGGCATAAAACACGTTTCGGACTCAAGAACACTAAATGGCTCTTACTCTTAACAAATTTTTGCTGTATAAATTACACACCTTTAAACACGGTAACTTCGGCTTCGGGCACGCTTCATTTACAAGACAGTCAATACTTTCATGATGATCCATCGAAGTTCGAACAGTCTACACCGCAGCAGTGAGTGTGTATAGAGAAACACAAAGAACGCAAATCATGGAGACACCCACACGCGCGCGGAGAGGAAGGCAGAGAGATGCACACAGCTGCACGCATGGACATAGGACAGCCTAGGGCAAAGCTACACAGACAAAAGAAAATACAAAGAGAGTCGGGGAGGTGAGAAAGTGAAGCTAGCTGTGATTTTACCTTTGCTCCTCACTATCCGATAATCCTCATTATGTATCACGCGCGAGGTGGGATGAAGGCAGTGGCATGAATGTGGCACAGCGAGCAGTGGTACGCACAGGCAGTGTGAAGGCCTAGTGTGCTGTATCGTGACTGGCTGTCTAAATTAAGTTTTCATTTCCCATTCGACTACAAAACAAACAAATAAACAAATAAAAACTACCATGGCAGGTAAAAATGACAGAGCACACTTTTGCGCAACCACAACTTGCGAACAAAGGGAAATAACTCAGGAAATTTTCTACATAAAAATCTCTGGATTATGTCTACTTCGCACTCAAAGCACGCCTCGGCATTAAGCACGCTTTTATGCCTTCTCCCGATGACCTAGCTTAAAGCCAGCATGGACTGTATCAATTAGGAGGACTGGACAGACAAGTGAATTTAATAAGGGGAGAGGAAAACAACACACATTGTATGTGTTGTGCTGAAGGATGAGGGAAAACGGGAACAACACGGAGAATGTCATTCTGCTTGATAGGAGTTAAGTATTCAATATGCCTGGCTTTTAATTAAAGTCAAAAGTATTGTTGCGCCTTTGAATAGATTAAAACGCAATTACTCTGAGTCAGAGTGGACGATGGGAGTGTCCAGTGAAACTTGTCAGTCCTCAAGAGGACGGTTCCAGTGTCCGATCAGACTTTTATTTTTGGTAAGTGTTTTACGGCGCTCCCAATTGCATAAGGTCATCTGAGCGCATGGGACATACCTGATGTTTTCAGTTGGTAGGAAATTGAGAATTGTGAATTTTGCCCAGGAGGCGGGCGAAGCCTACTCTTGTCGATTTTAAACCACCAAGGGATCTTTAACGAGCGCAACTTGCACACGGGCCCTCCAAGATTCTTTTCCCTTGTTCGAGAAGGCTGGGAGTAGATCTTTCCTACCGGAAGATCACGGGTGTGGCAGAAAGACAGTAGTAAGAAGGAGCCAAGGAGTAGCAAGTAGAAAGGCTGCAGAAAGAGTCAGGAGCCCAGAGGAGGGGGCAAAGGAGGTGAGGGGGTGGGGGCAGAAAGACGAGACGAAAGCAGACGACAGATCATTGCTAGAGAGCAGGAAAGGAGGTGAAAGAATGAGGGGCAGAGAAGAAAATTTTTCGGTCGCTACCCGGATTCGAACCCGGGACCTTTGAATGAGAGACCAACACCTTTTAACCTCTAGGCCACGAGAGCCCCCTCCGAACAGATTGGAGAGTGCATGAAGTGTTACTGCGAGAGCGATCTCTTAGATTCTGAATCCGAGTAGCGTTTATTTTGACCCAGAAGTGTTCAATAAATAAATAAATAAATTGCGTCCTCTTTCACTTTGACACAGTTTTTGTCATTTCATAATACTGAGCATTTATCACGCATTTTATATACAGTCTATGTGCCGTTACGAATTTCACGAGATCTGAACAAAAATAATACTGGGTTAAACGGTTTTAAAAGAGTTAAATTGTGATAGTAGACATGCAACAGGCTGTGGCTGTAAAGTTAACCGTAAAATAGCTGAGTAGCTAAAACCTTATTTTAAGCAGGTTTAAATGTGCATATAAAATGTCTGTGTGAACAGGTGTCTCTGTGTGTGTGGATATGTGTTTTTGTGAGTGAGCGTAGTGTGTGCGTGTATTGTGTGTCATGTGTGTGTTTGTGGGTGTCGTGTGTGTGTGTGAGTTTCTTGTTCTCTCTCACACTGCAATTGTGACTCCATGGCTATTCGGCAAATGATTCGAGACAGAGATCCTGAAGACTGAAGAGACAGACACTATCTTAGACAGTTCAGTAGACAGACTACTTTCTACTGACTCTGAGAAGCGGGATATTCTGAGACTGAGTAGACCTAGATCTAGATCTAGATCTAGATTCTAGATAATTAGATCTGGATCTAGATCCAACCGACTAGATTAATTAACGTCTATTCTCTAGATCTAGATCTAATATCTAGATTCTAGATAGATCCAGCCTAATTTCTGATCATCGAGACTCTAGTCTAGTCTAATCTAGATCTAGATCTAGTTCTCTAGATCTCTAGAGATCTAGAGATCTAGAATCTAGATCTAGATCTAGATATCTAGTATTAACTACAAACAGACATTAGAATTTAAAGTTAAAGAGCAAAAATCTACCTGAACCATGGTACTTGCATGCACACAGCAAATTACCTTGCGAGAAACGACAAGGACGAAATGCATCAAACAATATTACGGGGATAGGCCTGCATGTAGTGAGCTCTCTCTTTGCGAACAGCTGATCGGAGCAGTGCTCTGGTCATTTTTTGGACTTCAATTAAAACCTCGAGATGTGGTGCTATGTAAGTAGGAAGTGTTCTATAGCAGTTGAAAAGCAAAGTTATTCGTACTCCACAAATGTCGCAGAATTCAGGAACCAAGAGCTGAAGTATCTCTGCAAGGAAATTCGCAATTACATGTCAGTTATAATAATAATAATGTTAATAATATAATGATAATACATGTAATAACTAAACATTAATTTCAGTTTGTAAGAAATTTATCATTTTGATCGGGTGCAGGTTAAGCCTACTCTTATCGATTTTGGACCACCAAGGGATTTTTAATGTGAGCATTTAGCACACGGGACCTCAGAGATTTTTCCCTTTTATCGGAGAAGGTTAAGGTGTAATTTTTTCTTCCAGAAGATTAGGGGTGTGGCGGAAAGACAGCTATGAGAAGGAACCAAGGAGTAGCAGTAGAAAGGCTGCAGAAAGAGACAGAAGCCCAGAAGAGGGGGCAAAGGAGGTGAGGGGGTGGGGGCAGAGAGTTGTGACGAAGGCAGACAACAGAATATTGTTAGAGAGCAGGAAAAGAGCACGGGACCAATTGAACGACAGACAAACACCTTGGCCTCAAGGCCACGAGAGCTCCCTGTCGTAGAGTTTGTTAAAAATTTAAACTCCAATAAAGCAGAACTATGTGTCATCCTTGTCTTCTAGATTACTCTCTGACACACACACACACACACACACACACACACACACACACACACACACACACACACACACACACACACACACACACACAGACAGAGACAGAGAGAGAGAGAGAGAGAGAGAGAGAGAGAGAGAGAGAGAGAGAGAGAGAGAGAGAAAGAAAGAGACAGACAGACAGACAGACAGACAGACAGACAGACAGACAGACAGACAGACAGACAGACAGACAGACAGACAGACAGACAGACAGACAGACAGACAGAGACACACACAGAGAGAGAGAGAGAGAGAGAGAGAGAGAGAGAGAGAGAGAGAGAGAGGGAGAGGGAGAGGGAGAGAGAGAGAGAGAGAGAGAGAGAGAGAGAGAGAGAGAGAGAACGAGAGCGAGAGAGAGAGATTTATTGTGTAGGCCTATTATCCTTGCCTTCTTTTCTTTGTCATTCACCTTAAATTCTTGCCTCTCACGACCGAATCAGCCGCTTATTTACAGCTGTTGAAAAGATTTATACGAGCCTCGAAAGACGTTCAACTTGTACCACAAAAACCCCCCCAAAACAAACTACACAGCAACTTGAAATATTGTTTGTCATTCTCGATTGCAATTGGATCTTATCAGTGACGTGTGTGAAGTGACAATTGAATATCTTGTCTTTATCAGTAGCGTTTGGGCAGTGACAATATCTTGTCTTGCGAGTTCGGATGCGTGCATGGGCGGTTGGCGGATGCCCTCGCTCTTAAAAATGTGCTTATTTACTCCTTTCCTTTCCTATAAACCACCCATCGTCCTCACTTCTCCCCTTTCTTTTTTCGAGTTTGCTTGTTTGTTTGTTTTAGTACGGTTTTACGGCGCTCGCAACTGCATAAGGTCATATGAGCGCCAAGGAGTGGATGTCAACAGAGAAGTCCAAACAGGGAATCAGGCTTACTCTGCTCACCTCTCTGCCTTCAACAGCATAAAGTCTCCTTCGACTATCAAGGCACCCCGCAAATAGCAGTTCACAAGAGAGTGACAAACGTACAAAAAGTAGAGGACAAATAACGAAAGTAAGGATGAGGGGGAAAAAAAACAGCAGTTCCCCCTATGTTGTTCCGGCACAGAATGAGCATGCCATTAGTACATCAGCCCATTTACAATTCTATTATGCATAACAACATGTTAATGCTGCCCGCCCCCCCCCCCCCCCCCCCACCTTTCGGGAATGGCCTAAAGACAACTTCAGTTAGTGGTACTATCCAGGGGAGGGGGGTGGCTTCATGTTTGTAAATTATTACTGTCTTCTAACACCTCTCTAATCTTCGACACTTTTATTTATGACCTAATTACCCTAGGTAAGTGCCGTAAAACTCTTTACTAAAAAAAAAAAAGTGCGGATGCCAACCCATGTGCAGAGAAAGGAACGCCTGCCTGCTTGTTTGGGGGGTTCTTTTTGGGCAAGTGTTTTACGCGCTAACAACTGCATAAGGTCACATGAGCGCGCGGAACACATTACTATTCTAAGTTGGTGGGAAATATTGAATGGCTGCTCTTATTGGCCCACATGGGCCATTTAATGCGTTGTTTTTCAATGTATTTCATACATGGTATTGTCCAAACTTGTTCTCTTTTATTTTTTCTCACTTTATCCCTTCTTGTTAATGTTTTCCTGAGGTATTCCATCTCGCACACATTTCTACAGATTTGATTGTTTGTCAGCGTGTTCCTGCAGTTCAGCGTTATTGTTATGCAGTAGACTTTGATCGTCTGCGAACAGTATTTCTTTTAGAATTTAGGTTCTCCGGATGTGGGCTTGCTTCTTTCGTCAAACAATCGATTACGGTATAATTGAGTTATTTCTTTGTTTACTCTAAGTATACTGGGTTGGATAACAAGATGAAGATGTGTAACTTCTTAGCTATTGTTCATCTTTTTATTTTTAGCATTAGACTGGAAAACTATATATTCTCAATTTAAAATATGTGTGATTGATCGACTAATTTGTTGAGCTATTTTTGAAGATGAGAGAACTTTTCGATCTTTCTCTATCTTAAATAGTTTTTGATTATTAAGATTATTAAGAAATAATAAATACGGCTATTGCTACTTGCATTCTGTATCCTTTATAACACAAATGAGTTTTTGTTATCTTTTGGGATCTTGTTGGTTTGGGGGTCATTCTAGATCTATACTTCCTTAATATTATAGTAGAAATTGACTTACTTTCATTCTAACTGAAAACTTAAAATGTTATGTCACTGGTGTAAAATATAATATTATTAACTTAAGCCTTAGAAAAGGGTATAATTTTAATATAAAATAATTTCTCTGATATTTAATGGGGATTTTGCTGTTGTATTTTCATTTAAAATTATCATTTGTGGATTTTTTGGGGATTTTTTGGGGGGATTTTTTTGGGGGGGCCCCGGCCGAACACAGGGGAGATAACTAGCACATTTGTGGGCAAATAATAGATTTTCTTGGGGAAATTTTATATGCCCCTGTGGGCCAATAAGCACTCCGATATTGAATTTTTCGGGTGACGGTCGAAGCCTACTCTTATCGATTTTGGACCACCAAGGGATCTCTAACGTGCACAGCTTGCAAACAGGACCTCCGTGATTTTTCGCCCTTGTCCGAGGAGACTAGGTGTAGATCTTTCCTACCAGAAGCTAAGGGGTGTGGCTGAAAGACAGCAGTAAGAAGAAGCCAATGAGTAGGAGTAGAAAGGCTGCAGAAAGAGTCAGGAGCCAAGAGTACAGGACGAGTGCAAAAGGGTATGGAGGTGGGGGCAAAAAGTGGAGACGAAAGCAGACGACAGAACATTGCGAGAGAGCAACAGAAAAGAAAGTGAAAAGAGACAACAATTTTAGAGAAGAAAAATCTCCGTCGCTATCCGGATTGGGCAGAAAGTGGAGACGAAAGCAGACGACAGAACATTGCTACAGAGAAACATGAAAGAAGGTGGAAGGAGACACCAATTTTAGAGAAGAAAATTAATGTCCGTCCCTGTTCGAATTCGAACTCTATACCTATTGAATGAGAGGCGAACACCTTACCCTCTAGGCCAAGAGAG
>NW_004797490.1:466442-469834 GCF_000002075.1 Aplysia californica | reverse complement strand
ACCCTTGAGTCCCACACCACGCCCACCCCTACCCCCATCACCCGACCCCCAAACAGTGCACTTTCAGATTACATGTACCGATAAAAAAAAAGTTCTAGTATCTGCACTGCACACATAGCCAGAAGTAAGACGGTTGGATCAAATACCAAGGGACCACACAGCGACCTTCACCCCCACAAACAAACATTTATAATTCTCTCATAGCAACACTTGTGACGTCATTTGAAAAGCTCTCTTGTCTAGCTCTGTCTGCCGAAAGCTGACTGATAAGGGAGTTTGTGTTTTGTAACGTTATCGTACTGTTGGCTTTCATTGTCTGGTTTGTCCTGGGGGTTTTTTTTGGTGGGTTTTTTTTTTTTCCGGGTTTCCACTTCAATGTTCCCCCTGTCTTGTTTTGTTATGCGTTTAGCGCTTCCGTCGACACGATTTAGATCATATAGGAGGCAGGAGGCAATTGTTCACTCTCGACTCGGGTTCGAGGATCCTGTGTCGAAATCTCCGCGACTTCATGTTTAAAAAAGACTCGAGAGGAATAACTGGGAAACATGATTTGGGAATAAAATATGACTACTGTGTATTATTACAAAGACAATAACCTGGTTGTCAACTTGCTACCTACAACCCATTTACGAAATCCCCAACATATCTACCTCTGTACTGTCTACCTACTAAGGTCCTCTCTCTTAACTTGTCTTGGCCCACGAGAATAGGCTAATACTGACAATGTCACCTCAGCAGAGACTGTGCCAAATCTGACTGGGAGGTATACTCGCAATACAACGTCCCGAAGGAAACACCTTGGCGCTCCTATGACCTTATGCAGTTGTAAGCGCCGTAAAACCTCTACTAAAACTAAAAGGAAACACCGGGATACTCGATGAAAATACTATTATTCTCCCCACACAAGATTCGAACTGAGGTCTTCTACGTGCGTCGACGAAACACCTAACCGTAGCACTACTGACACTCGTCTGCAAATTCTTTGACAACCACTCGTACTGATTTCTTTTTTTTTTTTTAGTAGAGGGTTTTACGGCTCTCGCAACTGCATAAGGTCTTATGAGCGCCAAGGGGTGGGTGTCAACAGAGAAGTCTTTACAGGGAATCAGACTTAGACTGCTCACCTCTGCTCAAAGACACTTCAGTCAGTGGTGAATTATATCTTTGCTAGCAATAAATCAGAGAAAGTACACCACAATGCCTCGACGATTAGCTAAGCAAGCTTATAAAACTGCTCGTTTTGGAACCCTTTGCGTGACACCTTGTTATTTAAGAGGTATAATAAGGAGCTTGAATTGTCTCCACTGTCCAAAGGTCTGGGTTCGATTTACTGTCTCGTGAAGACATTCTTGTAAAATGACGGTGGAACTTTTTTGTTTCCCAGATCAGGAACAGTTGTTCTCTTTTGGAACTGGGACAAGGGTCAAAATATACACCATAGTCAAGCCTGATACTGACTGAGCTAACGGCTACGCCAAATATAAACGGTAATATGCTAGCAAAACAAATTATGAGTGGCATCGTGGTACAAAAATTAAGAGCTCATCCAAGTTATGAATTATTAACCGACATTATTCCGTCCGTTGAGAACTTGTAATTTTTTTCTCCCTCAACACCTTTTCTGTCCTTTAAAATACATTAATAAGTGGATTTTACCGAAAAACATTAATCAAAGACACATAACATGTAAATTTTCTGTTTCAAATGACACTCAAGCTTTGAAGGTCACCAAACGTTGGCCATCAATTTCCCACAAACAATACCTCGGAAACCTGGCGACCCTCACCACCTTCATATGTGAGGCAGCGTGGTGGAATCAGGCTCTCGTCAAAAAAATCAAAGCGAAGAAACTTGCATTTTTCCGCAGGTTTGTGAATTTTTTTTAAAAACACCTTTCATGCCCATTAAAGAACTCATTTCTGTGTGGATTCTTCTGAAAAACATTAAATAGATTCACAAAAAATGTAAATTTTCATTTACCACGGACTTTTAATGTAAAGAAATAACTAATCTTTTTCGGCCATTTTTTCACTAATTTTACCTCTAAAAACAGGTGACCCCCACCTCCTTTATTTGCAAATATCTCGACCTGTATTCAAGATAAATGGATATTTTTTTCAAACAAATAAAGACAAGTGAACAAGCTTTGTGATGATACCAATAACTCTACATGCCCTGAAATTGACGGGAGCCTGATTCCACCACGCTGCCTCACATATATCCTAACTCCTTTTCAAGACATTCCTGTATTTTTTTCACCAGAAGCGTAACTAATGAACAATTATTGTTGTTAAGGTTATGCCCATAACATCACATGCCCCCAAACTGACAATTTAAGCGTCTGATTCCACCGCATTGTGACACAATTCCTTTTATTATGCAGAAATCAGTACTACCCCCCCCCCCCCCAGGGGGCGGTGCCACTGACTGAAGTGTCTTTAGGCCATTCCCAAAAGGTGGACATTTCTCGTTCTAATGCACAGTAGAATTGTAAATGGGCTGATTCATGTCATGCTCATAACTGTGCCTGAGCTGCAACAGGGAACTGCTGCTTTTTCTTTCCTCATCCTTACTATCGTCATTTACCCTCTACTTCTTTTGTATGTTTGTCACTCTTGTGACCTGCTATTTCTGGGGTACCTTGATTGTCGAAGCAGACCTTGTGCTGCTGAAGCTCGAGAGGTGAGCAGAATAAGTTTGATTCCCTGTAAGGACTCTCTGTTGACATCCACCCCTTGGCGCTCATATGACCTAATGCAGTTGCGAGCGTCGTAAAACCTTTACTAAAACAAACAAAACAAAGAGGTAACTCCAGGTAAAGTAGCACATTCTTGTTGTGCACAACACATAGGCCTACTGCGTATACACAGAATTAGATCTAACATTTTTTTTCTTTAATTCCAACTTAACATAAAAAGCGTAATATTATATGTATGTGTCCCGAGCGCTCATATGACCTTATGCAGTTGCGAGCACATTAAAACACTTACAAAAAAACACACTAAAAAACACTAACCCCTTCCCCCTCCCCCTCCCCCCTCCCGAAAAAATAAAACACACAAAAAAACAATGTCATTTTTTAGAGTCAAGGCGAGTTTATTCAGGTTGGTATTTGACCGCATACCATTCCAAAGGGAACATCAGACTTTGCTTAACTTTGCTGTTTGACTTTGATAACAACTTTATTATAATCGCGTAGAAAACTGGAAGGAAAGATAAGGCTTTGTTTGCTCGCGATTCGCGTCAACGCCACCGCCCTTTGGGAAAACAGTCAACGACATTATTGTATCATTATTAATATTATTATTATTACTGCTGTTGTTGTCGTTGTTATGATCATTCTTCTTCTTCTTCTTCTTCTTCTTCTTCTTCTTCTTCTTCTTCTTCTTCTT
>NW_004797490.1:463745-464864 GCF_000002075.1 Aplysia californica | reverse complement strand
GTGGTTCCATGTTTTTGGAAAAAAAAACAAGGACAGGTTGTACACTTTCCCAGAGAGTCTATACTTTGCGCTGTCGTTCCAGAATACCCCGTGACACTTCTCCTTTTTCCTTTGAGCTTTTCCAGTCGTTGAACCTTGCCCCCTTCCCCCCTCGGACTTTTCTGCCTCAAAACACTCTCTGTCTCTTACAATTCTGCCTGTCTGGGGTTGTTTTTGGTTCCAAGCCAAGTTTAGAACTGTTTCCTATCCCCCTCTTCTGTCTTGTTCCTCCTCCCTTCTCTTCCCTTCAGCTGTTGCTTCCAGGATATGACAACTCTTGTTTTATGTTTTAGTAAGGTTTTACGGCGCTCGCAACTGCATAAGGTCATAATTATAAGCGCCAAGGGGTGGCTTACTCTGCTCATGTCTCTAGCTTCAACAGCACAAAGTCTGCTTCGACTATCAAGGCACCCCGGAAATAGCAGTTCACAAGAGAGTGACAGACGTACAAAAGAAGTAGAGTATCGTCATTTTCTCTCTACTTTTTTGTATGCGGACTGCTATTTCCCGGGTGCCTTGATAGTCGAAGCAGACTTTGTGCTGTTGAGGCTAGAGACGTGAGCAGAGTAAGCCTGATTCCCCGTTTGGACATCTCTGTTGACATCCACCCCTTGGCGCTCATACAACCTTATGCGTGGCGTCAGTGGCCGAGTGGTTAGGCTACCGGACTCATCGTAATCTTGAGATTGTGGGTTCGGGGGGTTCGAGACTCAACTCGGTCGACTTTGTGTCTCTGGGAAAGACACTTTACATGAATTTCCTATTTGACTCGGTCCTTTCGGAGATGAACGTTCAACTCTGAGGTCCCGCCTCTTAAATTTATATAACTTAATAGTGTTGAGTCATAAGAGAAAATTCGAAAAAATTGCCCAACGGGCAGAAAAAATGCCGATTTCTTTGATTTCATTATTTTGACGAGCACCCCATTTCACCACGATGCTTCACATATAACAATAATATATCAGTACACCAAAATTTACACGCAACAGCCACCCTCGAGACAAAAAATCCAGTCTTCACTCCCCAGAATAAAGAAACGTCCAGAAAGAGAGAGAGAAAGAGAGAGAGAGAGAGAGAGAG
>NW_004797490.1:460945-462962 GCF_000002075.1 Aplysia californica | reverse complement strand
CCCCCCCAACCAACAACTCTCCACCAGCAGCAAGAAGAAACTATAACAGGATGAGAGGGAGAGAGTACGGTATATCTGAGGAGGGGTACCCGGTTTTGCTTCATACCCTGGAGCTGTTGGTCAAGGGAGAAGATCTCATCCAAACGTACATCATCTCGTGTGTTCAGGCCCGATCAGGCAGTGAACAGACGACAAACTACTGGTGAGTTTTTCTTCTTAGTTTTCGTCAGCGTTTTACGGCACTTGCAAGACAATCTATTATCTATTTGTGGTGGCCGAATTTTGCTATTCAAAAGGCTTTTTAATGGCTGCATCGATCGACATGCGGTTTTCGCCAAAAGATTCTCCAGATCATGACGCCCTTGGTTTTTTCTGTTTTGAGACAGTTTTGCTGCATAAAGCTAAATTTATTTATTTCGTCGTTCGCTTTTGTAGGCCGATGCTTCTGTCTCTGTAATTTTAGAAAATCCGGAAGTGATATTTTGCGAGGCGTATTTTGACTTGAGAGTATAAATCTAGACCTTCTAATTTTTTGCATCTCTCAAGATTTATTGCCCCATTCCAGTAGAGTGTAAATATAGTAGGCCAATGACTTTTAGTTGATACTAAAGCACCGATCATTCCTTTCCTCGAAAGGGGGCCCAGCTAGTAGGTCATATATGACGTGCTGATGACTAGCTGTTTTCTTAGTTTTAGTCAGAGTTTTACGGCACTTGCAGTGCAATAGGTCATAATTATTAAATGACGTGCGAATGATTAGTTGTTTGTTTTTGTTTTGCTTTAGTTAGGTTTTACGGCGCTCGCAACTGCATAAGGTCATATAAGTGCCGAAGAATTGATGTGTTACAAGAGAGTAACAAACATAAAAAAGAAGGAGGGGAGATAAGGATGATGGATGTTTGTTAGGAAAGAAAGAGCAAACCACACCGGAGCACCCGCCAACTGTCGGGTCATTCCACACAATAATTGTGTTAGGGCGCGGTGGAATCAGGCGCTCGTCAATTTTTGGCCATGTAGAGTTATTGGTACTATCTGAAAGCTGTTTGATTTGCCCTGCTTTCAATAAAATAGATAACTATCTGTATTGAATTTGAACAGAACTCGAGATATTTGCGCTTGAAGGAAATGAGGTCGCTTGGTTTCAGTGGTGAAATTAGCGAGAAAATGGCCACCAAAGTCTGGTAACTCCATAGCTAAAGAGTCCTTGAAAACACAACAATGACATATTTTGTGCTTTTAATCAATGTTTCATATTATGGAAATGTGTTTTTATATGGACATAAAAAAAAGGTTCAGCCAAAAATATTTTTTTTCAATTCCAAACTTACAGAAAAATGCCAGTTTCTCCGATTGCTGTATTTGGTCGAGCGCCTGATTTCACCACGCTGCCTCTCAATTAATGAAAAATGAAATGTGTGTGTCACGTCACGATGGAATCAGGCGCTCGTCATTTTTGGGGGCTCGCTATGGAGTTATTGGGATAATATTATAGCTTGTTTTTATTTCTTGCTCTCCGTAAAAAAAACACAAATATTAATTAATTTTGAATAGATTCGAGATAATATTTGCTATTGAAGGAGGTGAAGGTGACGTTACGCCTGACGCAAACTTAGCGAGAAAATGGCCGCCAAAGTTTGGTGACCTTCAAAGCTTGGATGTCCTTGGAAAATGCAAATTCATATTTTCTGTGCCATTGATCAGCGTTTCTTCAGGAAAAATTCACGAAGGAATATGTTTTGAAATGGACATAAACATGTGCTTAGATTAAAACAAGTAAAAACAATGTGCTCAAAGAAATAGCTTAAAGAAATAGCTCAAAGGGCGTGAAAATATATTTTTATTGGAACTCATTATTTCGACCAGCGCCTGATTTCACCACAATGCGAGTGTGACAAACATACAAAAGAAGTAGAGGAAAAAGACGATAGTAAGGATTAGGAAAGAAAAAGCAGCAGTTCCCTGTTGTAGTTTAGGCATAGTTATGAGTCCAATTCTACTGTGCATTAGAACGAGAAAT
>NW_004797490.1:457908-460661 GCF_000002075.1 Aplysia californica | reverse complement strand
CTACCAATGTCTATTACTTCTCTCTCTCTCTCTCTCTCTGTCTCTGTCTCTCTCTCTCTCTCTCTCTCTCTCTCTCTCTCCAAGGTCGTCATCATTAATGTATGATGGACGGACTATCACAGCAAATTATAGGCAAGTTCCCCGCTGGGGAAGCATTTTTTGGCTAAAACAGCACCTGGACATGGATCGCTGGTGCCTCTATAAATAAATTATTGATGGTCAGGATGAATTATAGGTGATTTCCAGGTTGAGAACCATAGATACAGGGTGCATGGAAGTGGAACCAACTTAGAAAAAGAATATTAGTTCATCCACAGACAGGAAAAAAGAGGTTAAAACAGAATCTGGGCATGGCTGGCTGGTCCCTCTATAAATTAATAAATTATTTGTGGTCAAGATCAAGGTCTAATAACTGTTGTAATGACAATCGTGAACTAAGAAGTAAAAACAATCATTTCATAGAACACCTGACATTTTGCTACCTCAGAGTTACAAAGTTCTATCTGCTCAGTACCTAGTTTGGATAAATTTGACGTCAAATATTGTTGAGTTTTACATCATATTAAAAAAGTTTTTTACCCTCTAGCATACGGCTTTTGTCAGAATGAGCATAGATGTGTGTGGCTCTTAGAGTGTATAGCTATATAGAACACCAAAGATCTTGTATTTAAATTCCTGCGTGTGGTTGAATGATGCATTTGATGTGAATGTACATTCTGTCAGTTTACTTCTCTTTTCATATTGAATTTTAATGAGAGTAACACAATATAATGAAATTTTTAAAAATGTATACCTGCATGTGTTTTACGGTCCTGTACAGCCAAGAAAAATTTCCCTCTGGGATAATAAAGTATTATCGTATCTTATCTTATGTCAAGCTTTTTCGAATTCAATTCTTTGAATATCTTGACAACGACTCCGAATAATCTTATGATTTTGACAAAGCATACAGAACATTATTTTGGTTTCTGACCTCACGATCTTAAACTCGGAACAAAACGGTCAACAATGTCAGATAGAACTTCCTAATTCTAAAGTAACTAATCGACTTCTTTTTGTGAGATAACTATGGAGACCTGTTGAAAGAAGGCGTTCTGGGATTCTGAGCAATAATGTGTTAGCATAATTACATAATAATATTGCTATTAGATTTTCACTTATTGGTCTTTTTTTTAAGCACATAGTTTGTGTCGCGTAACGCGGTGGAACAAGGCTCTTGTCCATTAAATTAAAAAAAAATATTTTTGGCATTTCGGATTAATGGTATCATCTTATATCTTGTTTATGAAGCTTGCTTTAAGTTTTTTTTTAAATGTCCATTTCTTTTGAATAGAAGTTGAGATAGATGCGAAAAAAAAACCCCCAACAACAAAAGGACAAATTAAAAAGGTACCACCACCAACAATAAAAAAACAACAAAACAAAACACAATGTTGGGCTCACTACACCTGAGGAGCTGACCGACAACACAATAAGATATTACATGTATAACTGATCATCATGGTTTTCTCCCCAGATTCCTATCGGAGACGGACGAAGATCCTCAGAACCGACAATGACAAGGTGAGATATGATGCACATTTTTTCTATAGCGCCAACTCCCCTTCAATGAATGGTCTCTTTTAAGCACAAGGGGGCTATCCCGAAAAATGCTGTTTTGAGAAAATCGAAGGTAAAGTTTTTGCCCCTTGTTCAGTTTCTTTAAAAAGACACGATGGGGTTTCTCTATGACCAAACAAATATACACACCAATGTAACCAAAAATACCCTGTAGGTAGGGCAATGCCCACTTTTGGTGTAGGTCAAGATTTCTGGAAACCCCCAAAATCTGGGTTAGCCCGCTTGTCCTTAATGGCGACCAAATACAGTTTGAGGCGCTTCACAGTACCTTAATTTTAAAATAAAAATCATTTCTATAGCCCCAATTCAGGTATAATATAACTCTAAGCGCTTCACAGTACCTTCATCTTAACATAAAAATAATTTCTATAGCGCCCACTTCAGCAGTACAATATATATCTAACCCTTCACAGTACCTTCATTTTAACATAAAACATTAATTCTATAACACCCACTCACTTACAAAACAGACATTTCTAAGCACTTCACTGTACACTCAGCTTGATATAAAAATCTTTTCTATAGTGCCCACTCCAGTACAATATATCTCTAACCCTTCAGAGTACCTTCATCTCAACATAAAAATCATTAAAATTTCTATTGCGCCAATTCCAGTACAACATCTCTGACCCTTCACAGGTACCTTCATCATGTCTCTAACCCTTCGTGTACCTTTATCTTAACATTAAAAAAATATTCAATAGTGCCCACTCCAGTACAGTGCATCTCTAGGAGCTTTAAAATACTTTCATCCTAACATAAAACATTAATTCTATAGTACCCACTCACAAAACAGCTCTAAGCCCTTCCGTGTAGCTTCATCTTATCGTAAATCATTTTTATAGCGCCAATTCCAGTACAACATATCTCTAGCCCTTCACATTGCCTTCATCTTAACAGAAAAATCGTTTCTATTGTGTCCACTTCAGTACAGTACATCTCTTAGAGCTTTACTATACCCTATTCTCAATATAGAAGGCTCGTGCATACATAGATATATGCTCTTTATATTAAAGCTAACACAAGCAGACAATCATACTGTCATAGCTTAATCAATAACGATACATGTATTATTATATAATGCATATGTATGTACACGTGTATGTATATGTGTGTGTGTGTGTGTGTGTTTG
>NW_004797490.1:454976-455918 GCF_000002075.1 Aplysia californica | reverse complement strand
CCCCCCCCCACCGGTTCTTAGACAGAAGATTTCTGGAGACATTTCGCTACCTAATTAGAATTACAAAGTTCTTCATGACATTTTTGACCATTTTGGGTTTCAGGATCAAGAGGTCAGAAATCAAAATGAATGTTTTATCTGCTCTATCAATATCGTAAGATTATTCGGAGTCATTATCAAGACATTTTTCAAAGAATTGCTTTTGCAAAAGCTTGACACGTTGTGAAGCTCAAAATTTTGAAACTCAAATCTCTCAAACCTATGTTCTCAGCAGATAGAACTACTTCGCAATTCTACGGTGTGGCGTTGGTAGCCTAGGGGTTAGGCTACCGAACCCGTAATCGGTTTGACGTTGTGTCCTTGGGAAAGGCTCTTCTTCTTCTTCTTCTTCTATCCCGCGGTTAGAGCAACCGTTGGGGCACCACTGCATTTGAAAACCAGCTCTCGCCATCTATTTTTGTCCCCTGCTCTCCTCAGATTGTCACCCATCGTCTTTCCTGTCCCCTCTGAAATGTTGTCCTCTCATCTCCTTCTCTGCCTTCCTCTCTTTCTCTTTCCTTGTACGCTTCCTTGCAGGATTGTTCTGGCAAGTCCTGTGGATCTTGTGACATGCCCATACCATTTTAATTTTCGTCTCTTCACTGTGGTCAGTAGATCTTCATATTGCAAAAATATGCGTCTGCCGGGAAAGGCAGTATACACGAAATTCCCATCTTGGTCCGATCCTTTCGGAGATGGAAGCTAAACTCTGAGGTCCCGCCACTTAAATAACCTACTAGTGTTGATAGGGGCGTTAAACCTTTACCGTTTCACCGTTTTTCACTTCTAGGGCGGCGATTCTCTTTCAGTACAGCTTTCCATTCACTATGATATATCCTGACAAGTTGTTTCTCTCTCTCTCTCTCTCTCTCTCTCTCTCTCTCTCTCTCTCTCTCTCTCTCT
>NW_004797490.1:449738-453489 GCF_000002075.1 Aplysia californica | reverse complement strand
ACCACCCCCACCTCGCTCACAGGGCACCCAGTGCAGCTGTGTACTCGTGGCCCCCCAAGGCTCCCACTTACCCCCGACCTCCTGCTCTCTGACCTGTGCCGACAACTTCCAGGACTCGTGTGGCGGGAAGGCCTCCTTCTCTGTCTACAGCAAACGTGAGCAGAGAAACTCTTTGAGGACGCACTAGACACATATACTAGGGCTGGGCAATGACTCGCTTCAGCAAAATCCGGATAATATGTTAGTGCACCTCTTCGGCAAAAAATATGATATGAACCGCTTCGTCAATTGGGTTAGAACCACATCGACAAACGGGTTAGCATCACTTCAAAAAATGGGTGCACCCACTTCGGCAAACGGGTCCGGAAAGAGAGTAAAGAGTCTGAATGAGGATAATGTTTCATTGAGAATGATCCGGTTATCCTTATATTTATCCTTATTTTGCCCACATCTAACATATACGGTAGCTTTTAATAACGAGCAGGGCTAACCCAGATTTCAAGGGTTTCCAGAAATCTTGACCTACACAAAAAGTGGGCATTGTCCTACCGACAGGAACAGTTTGGTTTCAGAGGTGGGCGTAGTTGTTTGGTTATAGAGAAAACTCTCCTTGTCTTTTAAAGAAACTGAACAAGGGGCAGAAACTTTTTCTTCGATATTCTCAAAACAGCATTTTTCGGGATAGCCCCCTTGTGCCCCACATTAATACCACGTTGTTGCACATTTCCAACTGTAACCCACAATCCAGAAACTCAAATTTGCGTATTCCATAGTTTGTATGTTGTTGCTTGCCATTTCTCCCTTCACCAATGACCCTGTGATTTTCTCCCTTCACCAATAACCCTGTGATTTTCTCCCTTCACCAATGACCCTGTGATTTTCTCCTTTCACCAATGACGCTGTGATTTTCTCCTTTCACCAATAACTCTGTTGCTTTTTCCCCACCCCCCAGAGACACTAATCTATTTCTTTCTCCATTCACCAAAGACGCTATTTCTTTTTCCCTTTACCAATGACCCTGTTTCTGTCTGCCCTCTCCAAAGACCCTGTTTCTTTCTCCCTTCACCCACAGAGACGCTCTATTTTTTCCCTTTCACCAAAGACCCTGTTCCTTTTCCCCTTCACCAAAGACCCTGTTTCTTTTCCCCTTCACCAAAGACCCTGTTCCTTTTCCCCTTCACCAAAGACCCTGTTCCTTTTCCCCTTCACCAAAGACTCTGTTTCTTTTCCTCTTCACCAAAGATCCTGTATCATTTCCCTTTCACCAAAGACTCTATTTTTTTCCTCTTCACCAAAGACCCTGTATCATTTCCCTTTCACCAAAGACTCTATTTTTTTACTCTTCACCAAAGACCCTGTATCATTTCCCTTTCACCAAAGACTCTATTTTTTTCCTCTTCACCAAAGACCCTGTATCATTTCCCTTTCACCAAAGACCCTGTATCATTTCCTCTTCACCAAAGACCCTGTATCATCTCCCTTTCACCAAAGACTCTACTTCTTGTCCCCTTCACCAAAGACCCTGTATCTTTTCCCCACCCCCAGAGACGCTCTATTTTTTCCCCTTCACCAAAGACCCTGTATCATCTCCCTTTCACCAAAGACTCTACTTCTTGTCCCCTTCACCAAAGACCCTGTATCTTTTCCCCACCTCCAAAGACTCTATTTCTTGTCCCCTTCACCAAAGACCCTGTATCATTTCCCTTTCACCAAAGACTCTACTTCTTGTCCCCTTCATCAAAGACCCTGTATCATTTCCCCTTCACCAAAGACCCTGTATCTTTTCCCCACCTCCAGAGACGCTGTATTTCAACTTGGAGACGAGTGCCCTGTCCAAAAACTACGGCTCTGCCTGCGGCTTCCTGCACAGAGACACCACCCTCTACTTCGACGTCACTCTCAGGTTTGGCGCGTGTGACGTCAGCACCAACGACTTCAAGAACTACATCTGTCAGGATTGTGAGTACCAAACACAAAAACTAACCTCCTCCCATCTCATCTCACCTCACTTCATATGACTTTGTAATGCAATTGCGAGCACCGTCCCTAAAACATTTACCAAAAACGAAAACTCACCCTTTTTTACCTCCTCTCACCTCCTCTCATTTCATCTCACCTCATATGATTTAATGCAGTTGCAAGTGCCTCAGCCTCTCCTCTCCTCTCATCTCTTACAGAGCTTCACCTCACCTAATCTCACCTCTCCTCACCTTATCTCCTCTCCCCTCACATCATCTCCTCTCATCTCCTCTCATATCTCATATTACCTCAACCTTTCCTCACCTCCTCTCACATCACCTCCCGTCACTCGTCTTCCCCCCCCCCCCTCACCTCCTCTAACATCACCCCTCTCCCCTCACCTCATCACTTCACCTCCCCTCAGCCCCATCTCCCACACCTCATCTCGTCATTTGTCACATCACCTCCCCTCACCTCACCTCATCACACCTCAACCTTCCCTCACCTCCTCTCACAACACCTTCCCTAACCTCACCCCCTCACCTTACCTCATCACATCTCAACCTTCCCTCACCTCCTCTCACATCACCTTCCCTAACCTCACCCCTCACCTCACCTCATCACATCTCAACCTCCCCTCACCTCATCCCCTTATCTCATCTCATCTCTCACCTCACCTCATCTCTCACCTCATCCCCACCCCTCACCTCACTTCACCCTCCCCCTCAACCCCCTCCCCTCATCTCTCAACTCCCATCCCCCCCCCCCCCCACCTCATCTCCTCACCTCATCTCCTCTCACCTCATCTCTCCCATTACCAGGCAAACTCCCATCCTTCGGAGTCCCCTGCACCGCCATCAAGTCTAACGTGGTCCGTACATGGGACGCGGCCTCTGTGTCCTGTCTACTGGCACAACAAACACTGGCTTCTTCCTTCGGCGTCAACTTGGCTACTGTCTTCAACGTCAGTGCCGTGGGCAGGGAGTCTTACTGGATCGGTCTGACAGCCGAGGAGAAATATCAGTCGGTGGATGGTAGGTGGAAGGACTGACTGGAGGTATAGAGGAGAGGGAGAGGGAGGGAGTAGAGGAATAGAGCAGAGGGGGAGGGGGTGACAGAGTGGAGGAATAGAGGAGAGGGAGAGGGAGAGGGGAGAGACAGAGTGGAGGAATAGAGCAGAGGGGGAGGGGGGCAGAGTGGAGGAATAGAGGAGAGTGGAGGAATAGAGGGGAGGGAGAGAGAGGAGGAATAGAGGAGAGGGAGAGTGAGTGTGGGGGAATAGAGGAAGCGAGGGAGGGAGAGGAGTGTAGAGAAATATCATTGTGTGGATGGTAGCTGGAATGACAGACTGGGGGAATAGAGTAGGGGATGGGGAGAGAGAGAGAGAGAGAGAGTGAGACAGACAGACAGACAGATAGGCAGACCGGCAGACAGACAGACAGACAGACAGAGACGTTTCGCAAAACACTTACAAACACACACACACACACACACACACACACACACACACGCACACACACACACACACACACACACACACACAAGAAAAGAAAAAGGAAACCGTCTCAAACCACTTTCTATTTCCCAGGAAGTGACCTGAACGCAGCCGACTGGAACTTGCCTACCACGCCGCCAGCAGGGAAGTGTCTCGCTGTCTCCAAGGACGCGGCTGGCGTGATGTCACTTCAACTGGAGGATTGTGCAACATCTTTGCCCTCGCTCTGCGAACCTTGTAAGCCCCGTTGTTTTTTTTCAATTTGCTTTTATTTCGCTCGTTTTTTGTGGTTTGGGG
>NW_004797490.1:447269-448539 GCF_000002075.1 Aplysia californica | reverse complement strand
CGTACTTGGTAAAGCATTCCAGATCTTGGGGCCTTGGTATTCAAATGCCCTTTCACCCATTGTTTTAAGTTTCATAGATGGTAAAATAAAGAATAAACACGAATGTGCATTGCCTTTTTGGAGTATGTATCTATATAACTCTCGGGGTCTTGTAATAAAACTCCTGCATGTGGTTGAATGATGCTTCAGATGTGATATGTACATTTATTGTCAGCTTTACTTTTCTTTTCATATTGAATTTTAATGAAAATAATATGTCATTTAAATGTATGTGTATACCTAGATGTGTTTTTACGGTCCTGTACCGCCAAGAAAAATTTCCCTCTAGGAAAATAAAGTAATATCTTATCTAACCTTATCTTATTTTATCTTATCTATCTTACAGTTGGGGGGGAGGATTACTCACTGTCCATTACGGAGGTATCATACGTACAATTTAAAACTGTCCGTTTTCTATCTTTGACGTATCGCAAGAACAGATGAGCCAATCGTTGCAATTCACTTCTTTGTGATCTTCAAATTCCTGCAAGGCAAGGAAAAGAGTCATCTGCGAGATATTTTGAGAATGTTGTTGCACTGGCTGCGAATTTGACATTATTATCTTAACGATACGACGTAATTTTTCCTATATTTCATTCCGAGAATTTAATCGAGTGTGGGCAGCAGGCTCTTAGACATCCATCAGCTACACAAAAAATCAGGGTGTATTATTTATTTCTTAGAACACAGTGAGCCCGGAAAACTGTCTGTTTCAACTGTTTATGCGATATGCCCTTTAGCCCAATACCACTACGAAACGATACAATAGTTGGCCAGTTACTGATCTGTCGATGAATTGTGGGCAATGACATTGATATTGGTATTCTATTATAATATTAACATTCCTTTTGGCCTGACCTCTTCATTCATTAGTGGGGCAGACAAAAACTAAAGGTGGATGGTGCAGTGACACTATATAGAAAAAAAAACCCATCTCACAAAAGGGGGTGGTGATATTGACATTGATTGGCCGTATTATAAAGAGGTGACCGTATTATACAATTGGCCGTCATGGCAGGTTCGACGTTATTCCTAATATTTTTGCTTTACATGAGTTTGGCTTAGTGTAAGGGTAAGGGTTGAGTGGAATAATGATTCTATATCATCAATAATTCATAAGGGTTTTAAGGGGGAGCTGAAATTGGGTTTTAACTAATGAACCCTTCACCTCCCTCTCCCCAACTCACTCACCCCTACTTTTTTCCTTCTCCAACCCCCTCTCTCCTCCTAC
>NW_004797490.1:439779-444636 GCF_000002075.1 Aplysia californica | reverse complement strand
CTCACCTCACTTACCTCACCTCACCTCACCACCTCTCACCTCACCTCACCTCACCTCACCTCACTCCCTCTCACCTCACCTCACTTACCTCACCTCACCTCACCACCTCTCACCTCACCTCACCTCACCTCACCTCACTCCCTCTCACCTCACCTCACTTACCTCACCTCACCTCACCACCTCTCACCTCACCTCTCCTCGTCTCATCTCATCTCACCTTATCTCACCTCCAGACAAAAGAGAGATCGACCTGTACTACTACGATGGGTGTTACGACAACCAGAAGGTCTTTGACAAGCTGACAGAGATCGTGGTATCCAAGAAGAGCGTGCTGGAATGTTTCTCCGAATGCCCATCTTCGCAGTACATCGCCATCAAAGTGAGAACTGCACTCATCATCATCATCATCATCATCATCATCATCATCATCATCGTCATCATCATCCTCATTTACTCATCATCATCATCATCATCCTCATTTACTCATCATCATTTATTCATCATCATTTATTCATCATCATTTACTCATCATCATCATCATTTACTCATCATCATCATCATCATCATCATCATCATCATCATCATCATCATCATCATCATCATTTACTCATCATCGTCGTCGTCATCGTTGTCGTCTTCATTTACTCATCAAGATACTCATCATGATCATCATTGTACACAGCCAAAACAAAAAAACCAACAACAACAACAAACTAACAACAACAACAACCAAAAAAAACCCTGAAAAAAAAAGAATTTTGTCATCAGCATGACTAAGATTAAGATGTATGTATAAATCTCTCTCTATCTGTCAGAATGAGACTGTTTTTGGCAAAGGATTTTGGCACCAGCATGACTATGATTTCTGTATAAACCTCTCTCTGTCTTTCAGAATGAGACTGTTTTTGGCAAAGGATTTTGGCACCAGCATGACTATGATTTCTGTATAAACCTCTCTCTGTCTATCAGAATTAGACTGCCTTTAGCAAAGGATTTTGACATCACCATGAGTAAGATTGATGTATAAATCTCTCTCCACCTGCCAGAACGAGACTGTCTTAGGAAAAGGATTTTGACTTCAGCATGATTAAGATTTGTGCATAAACCTCTCTCTGTCTATCAGAATGAGATAGTCTTTTGCAAAGGATTTTGACACCAGCATGATTAAGATTTATTATTATATAACCCTATCTCTGTCTATCAGACCAAGACGTGTCTTTGGCAATGGATTTTGACATCATCATGAGTAAGATTTATGTATAAACCTCTCTCTGTCTATCAGAACCAGACTGTTTTTGGCAAAGGATTTTAACTTCAGCATCACTGAGATTAATGTATAAACCTATCTCTGTCTATCAGAACAAGACTGTCTTGTGCAATCGATTTGACATCAGCATGACTAAGATTTATGAACAAACCTTTCTCTGTCTATCAGAACGAGACATGCCTGTGTCTGAACGGCGCGCCATCTACCTCTTCTGTGAGCGAGTCCAGCTGTACCATCAAATGTCAACACGACTTCAGGAAGAGGTGCGGAGGAGAGACCAGCTACTCTGTCTATGCCAGAGGTTCGATTCTCATGATGAGTTAGAGTAATTTGTAATTTGTAGGTTTCATTCTATCGTGGTGAAATCGGGCGTTCGTGAAAATAATGGAATTGAAAAAATCAATATTTTTTTCTCCGTCGGTTAGACAATTTTCTAAAACTATTTTTTGAATTTTTATTTTCTATTTGTATAGTAGTAGTTTATTCTTCTATTAAAATTTTTATATAGTATTTTTTTAGGGGGTTCAACATCTTTTATGTCCATTTCAAAACACATTTCTGTGTGGATTTTACTGAAAGACGTTAGTCAAAGGCATTTAAGGGTACATTTCCAGTTACCAAGGACCGCCCAGCTTTAGAAGTCACCTAAGGGTGAAGGCCATTTAATTTGCTCTCTAACTTTACCCCCGACAGCAGGCTATCCCAGTCTCCTTCATTTGTAAATATCTCAACTTCTCTTCCAGATAGATGGGTATTTGTTTTCATTAAACGCAAGATAAATAAACAAGCTTTGAGATGGTATCAATTAACTCCATATGCCCGAAAGATAATGATGTATATTTGAGGGGCTGAGATACAAAACCCTGTTTCATCCATTTTAGCACTTTTGAGAAAATCAGCTTTTTAAAATGCTGCTATACGCACGAACATGTGTAAAAAGACCATTTTTTTCTACTTTTATGAAAGATGCGTTGGGTTTTGGCCGAAAACACTTTGTGCATCTGATAGCCGGTTACAAAGTGCATTTATAAGTAAAGAATCTCGATATTTTAACAAAATATCTCTTAGCAGGTTTTGCATTTCACCCCCCCCCACCCCCATTTATTTGTTAGAGACTACATATCTATCGGTCGCATGATCTATCTCTCTATCTATCACATAATTGGTCTAATCTGATCAGATCTGATCTGATCTGATCTGATCTGATCTAATCTAGTCTGATCTGATCTGATCTGATCTGATCTGATCTGATCTGATCTGATCTGATCTGATCTGATCTGATCTTACCACAGACAGCAGATTCCCGTACAAGTTGGACGAGTATCTCTCTGAGCACGGCATTGAGCCCACCTGTGCCTACCTGTCCAAACCCCCGCTGCAGGGAGCTCAGGTCGAGGTCAGCTTCGACGCTTGCGACTCGACCGCCAAGAACGACCTGCCGTTCATCTGCCAGAACTGTGAGTAGTAGTAGTAGTAGTAGTAGTAGTAGTAGTAGTAGTAGTAGTAGTAGTAGCAGTAGTAGTAGTAGTAGTAGTAGTAGTAGTAGTAGTATTTTTATGTGGCTATAACAACATGATATCAACAATAGATATATCTGAGTTGGCCCGCTTGACCTTAAAAGCGACCATATTATAATGTAATGGCTATTCTCCCAGGTGCTACGTACTACCAATTACTTCCCCTTCCCAGGTACCGGAAACACCCTCCCCTGCAAGCCAGTCAAGGTTCAATCCCAAGTCATGTGGCTCCGTGCTGTGATGGAGTGCGCCACAAAGGGCATGACCCTGGCTACCATGGCTAGTGGCGACCTCTCCTCCCAGTTTGTGGGGGATCTAGGTCGGGAATCTTACTGGATCGGCCTCATGCAGGACAAAAAGACAATCTGGATTGATGGTAAGGATCTCAGGCTGTTCCTCGATGTTTTCTGTTTGTTTGTTTGTTTGGTTGGTTGTTGATTGGTTGGTTGATTGGCTGGTTGGTTGGTTGGTTAGTTAGGTGGTTGGTTGATTCGCTGGTTGATTGGTTGGTTGGTAGGTTGGTTGGTTGGTTTGTCGGTTTGTGAGGGATCTAGGTCGGGAGTTTTACTGGATCGGCCTCATATAGGACAAAAAGACTATCTGGATTGATGGTGAGGATCGCAGGCTGTTCTTCAATGTTTTGTGTTTGTTTGGGTTTTTTTTTTTTGTTTAGTTGGTTGGTTGGTTCGTTGCTTGGTTGGTTGGGTGGGTGGTTGGTTGAATGGTTGGTTGGTTGGTTGGTTTGTTTGTTTGTCGGTTTGTGGGAAATCTTGGTCAGGAGTCTTACTGGATCGGCCTCATGCAGGACAAAAAGACAATCTGGATTGATGGTGAGGATCGCAGGCTGTTCCTCGATGTTTTGTGTGTGTGTTTTTTTGTTTGTTTGTTTAGTTGGTTGGTTGGTTGGTTGGTTGGGTGGGTGGGTGGTTGGTTGGTTGGTTGGTTGGTTGGTTGGTTGGTTGGTTGGTTGGTTGGTTGGTTGGTTGGTTGTGTGTGTTTGTTTGTTTGGTTGGTTGGTTAGTTGGTTGGTTGGTTGGCTGGTTGTGTGTGTGTTTGTTTGTTTGGTTGGTTGGTTAGTTATTTCAGAATCTTAACATGTCCTACACAAACCAAAGACTGAATAACCAATAGATTGATATAGAATCTTAGTATATTCCTACACAAATCAATCAATCAATAATCAATAGATCGATACAGAATCTTAATATTTCCTACACAAACCAAAGTCTGAATAATCAACCGATCGATTAAGAATCTTAAAATGTCGTACACAAACGAAAGACTTAATAATCAACAGGTCGGTACAGATTCTTAGTATTTCTTACACAAACTATAGATTAATAATCAATAGATCGATACAGAATCTTTAACGGTCATCCCCAGGTGCTGAGCTTGACCCGTCTTCCTATCTCGGAGGTGTCCTTGATCTTGGCGGAGAATGTGTGGCCGTTGCCAAGGATACCGCCGGAAACATCCGACTTCAGAGAGAAGACTGCATGACGAAGAAACCCTTCCTGTGCCGTGAGTGACCCTACTTGTTTGTTTGTTTGTTTGTTTTGTTTTAGTAAGTGTTTTGCGGCACTTGCAAGACCTTAAGGTCATATAAGTGCCAAAGATTAGAGGTGTTACAAGAGAGTAACAAACACAAAAATGAAGGAGGAGAGATCAGGACGATAAATGTTTGATAGGAACGAAGGAGCAAACCACACCAGAGCACCCGCGAACCACCCACATTTGTTTGTTTGTTTGTTTTTGCTTCTGTTTATCTGTTTGTTTGAGTAAAGAGAAGCACATCAATGCAACTACTTTTGCTGGTAGAAAAAGAAAGAAAGACAGACAGACAGATAGAAAAGAGGTATGACCTACATAGTGAGGCCCTCCAATAACCCACAAGTGACACTAGAAATATAGCGAGAAATAAAAGTGGCATGTACTCACAAGTAGAATAAAGACAAACTATAGTAGTAGTAACAGCAGCAATAGCCGCAGCAGCAGCAAAATCAGCAACAGCATCAGCAGCAGTAGTAGTAGTAGTAGTAGTAGTAGTAGTAGTAGTAGTAGTAGTAGTAGTAG
>NW_004797490.1:430805-439517 GCF_000002075.1 Aplysia californica | reverse complement strand
AGAAGAAGAAGAAGAAGAAGAAGAAGAAGAAGAAGAAGAAGAAGAAGAAGAAGCTTTTCTTAAAATCTATAATAATGTGTTGTCCTACCGTCTCTCCCCAGGTTAACGAGATAGTTTCGTGAACAGTCTACAGAGGCCCAAGTCCGATAGAGGAGAAAGAGAGAAAACTTTACTCCCTGTTATAACCAACAACGACCAAATCAGCAAGTGATTCTAAGATGAAATCCCCCCAAGAATCCAGTTTTGGTTCCATCAACCGGAAATAATTTGGTTACGGTTCCTAAAATTGGATATCTGGTTGTAGTATGATTGAAGGTTTAATTATAAGGTTGTGAGAAACGGTGTTGTATTTTGTTTCTATTTCGCTGATGTGAAGTAAGCAGTGCTGAATAAACGTTAGATTTGAAGAAAATCTCTTGTGAGCAATTGTTGCTACCGTCTCATATGTGTTAAATTTATGTTTTGTACCATATTTATGTAAGTTGAATCTATGTTTCGTCCAATATGTTAAATGTATGTTTTGTACCATATTTATGTATGTTGAAGTTATGTCTTGTCTCAAGTGTTAAATGTATGTTTTGTACCATTTATGTATGTTGAATGTATGTTTCGTCCCATATTTTAAACGTATGTTTTGTACTATATTTATGTATGTTAAATTCATGTTTTGTCCCATGTGTTAAATTCATGTTTTGTTTTGTATGTTAAATTTATGTTTTGTATCGTGCGTTATACGGGACGCCCATTGAGGGAATCCGGTCGGGGAGGGGCGGGGTGGTTTGCTAGCCAGAAAATTCATGTAAAGTGTCTTTCCCAAGGACACAACGTCGGGCCCACCGCTCGAACCCCCGTACCCGCAACCTCATGATTACGAGTCCGGTAGCCTGACCACTAGGCCACCGACTATCAGAGTACAAGCTGGCTAAACTAGACCTACCTGCGTACACTACATAGACAAACAAACGACGAATTAAAGGACTTTGGCTGATAACAAGACAGCAACCAGACAATAATAATGATATAGCCGCGAGAGCCTACAACCAGAAATCAGATTTGTTTTAGTAAGTGTTTTACGGCACTTGCAACACAATAGATCACATAGGTGCCGAAGATTAGAGGTGTTACAAGAGAGTAACATACACAAAAAAGAAGGAGGTCAGAGATAAGGACGATAGATGTTTGATAGGAAAGAAGGAGCTCTCGGCGCTCATATGTCCTTTCGGCGCTCATATGACCTTATGCAGTTGCGAGCGCCGTAAAACCTCTACTAAAACAAACAAAAGGAGCAGCTCGCACCAGAGCACCCGCCAAAGAAAAGGGCAGGTACAAGAAAGATGGAGAGAGGAGAGGGGAGGGGGGGGGGGGGGTTCAGAGCACACAAAAAAACCCCAACACCAAACAAAACAATAATGTTATTGAAAAACAACATAACTATACGACAGGCGACACACCAAACAAGAACAAAAAAAAAAAAGGTTTGCTTGTCTTCTCAACAACCAAGGTAACAATATGACCAGAAAGTAAATTAAAATTACTTCAGCACCAGCGAATAATGAATGACGTTGAAACCAGAATAGGACCAGCTACACATTTGTCTTTATTGATGTTGTAAAGCGTATTCGACAGGCTGTGGAGTACGGATTTATGCTTTGTATAAATTAAGTTTTAAAAAAAATTTTTTAAATAAATAAATAAATAATAATAATAATAATAATGATAATAAAAATGATAATAATAATAATAATAACAACAACAATAATAATAATAATAATAATAATAATAATAATAATAATAATAATAATAATAATAATAATAATAATAACAACAACAACAACAACAACAACAATAATAATAATAATAATAATAATAATAATAATAATAATAATAATAATAATAATAATAATAACAACAACAACAACAACAACAATAATAACAATAATGATAATAATAATAATGATGATAATATTAATCAATAACATTAATAATAATAGTAATAATAGTAATAATAATGGTGATAATAATAATATTATTATTATTAACCATAACAGATATCGTTATCTTTACAGACAGCCTTTCAACACTAGAGACACTTGAGAGTGGGACTGATGTGAACAAAGATACATTGCACTTGATTTGGAGTCTACATAATTTGATAAGTAGGCACCACGTCAGAGTAGTCCTACAATGGATTCCTGCCCACACTGGGATACCGGGAAATGAAAGAGCTGAGGCTCTGGCAAAGACAGGAGCTAGTCTCCCTCAGCCTGAAATTCCTACGAATTACACCACCTGCTGCCAAATGATCAAGTCAAACCTCAAGGAAGAGTGGATGAATGGTTGGGCCACAGGTACGACAGGAAGAAGGATGTATGGCCACATGAATAAACCACTGGTCAAAGATCCAATCAATGAGTTGAAGAGGGGAGATCAATCCATAATCTTCCAACTTACAACACAACATGTACCCCTCAACCAACACCTAAACCGAATTGGAGTAAAGCAGTCTGCTGCCTGCCCACTATGTGACTACCCCTCAGAGACAGTGGAACATCAACTGTTATTCTGTAGAAAACTAACTGGTTTAAGGGGATGTTTTCTTCCCAAGCCACCCCCACACATCTAATTGCCTCTACTCCTCAAGACAACAATTAGAACAAACATGCAACTATTACGGAATGGCATCATGCAGAAGAGTTAACGCTCAGATGCTACTGGATCGCTAACAACAACAACAACAACAACAACCATAATATTATTAATAATAATAACAATAACTATAACAACAATAATAATAATAATATTATTTAAAAATAAAAAATGATAATTATAATGTTATCATCATTGTTATTTTTTTCATGATTATTATTATTTTCATCATCATCATCATTACAGGAAACGCGAGTTTGATTCCGAGTGGGGGGGGGGACATTATCACCGAGTATCTCGGTCTCTCTACTGGGATATCGTATCCTCACAACCCGGTTTGGCCGTGATTGGTAGGGTAGGAAGCCAGCCTCCTAAAAGACCTAAATTGTGTTGATTGGGACGTACAGGCATGAAAAAATACCAACATGGTTATAAGATCATACACCCAAACCAGGCGCTATTCGAATAGCATGGATAGTGACCTCACACTTCGAAGCATCGATGAAGATTTATTTCTTCAAAACTGGTCAGCACTCACTGATTGCCATTCACTATGTAACCCAGGATAGCGGGGATCAAGTGGTACAATGGAGTCTTAAATGCTCAACTGTGGGAAAGAACAAGCCAAAGGCCAGTAAAGGAAGACATACAGGTGAAGAAATGGAAATGGGTTGGACACACCCTGAGACAGGCTTTTACGTGGAATCCACAAGGAAAACGTAAGAAAGGAAGACAAAAGACGACATGGAGGCGAACGGTGAAAGCGGAAATGGAAAAGGCGAGGACATCATGGAAACAGCTAGAAAAGGATGCACAGGCTGAAGAAATGTTGTTGATGCCCTATGCTCCACTGGGAGTTAAAAAGGGCAAGATATATATATATATATATATATATATATATATATATATAGACACAGAGAGAGAGAGAAAGAAAGAGAGAGAGAGAGAGAGAGAGATAGAGAGAGAGATAGATAGAGAGAGAGAGAGAGAGAGAGAGAGAGAGGGAGAGAGAGAGAGAGAGAGAGAGAGAGAGAGAGAGAGAGAGAGAGAGAGAGATGTAACCCAGAACATAAGTTATGACAACTCTAAAGACGTACTTTGACCCCCCCCCTCCCAAAAAAAGAAAATAAATAAATAAATAAATAAATAAATAAATAAATAAATAAATAAATAAATAAATGAACACGAACAGTCTTTTTTTGTCATGGCAAAATCTTTAATCATTATTTTTATCAGACTTTTTCTTCCTGTCACAACGTTTCAAATTCATATTTTCTAGAATTGATTAGATAACTGTTTACATCTGTCTCTGCTCGTCCTTCGCTCTTGTCAACCTGGGAAAAGAATAAATAGTCTAAGCACAAGCAGATCTCGTAAATATATCAATATTATTAATACATCCGTCTTTCTACTAGGATATAGTGTCCAACACAGCCCGGCTTGATAAACTACTGTGTGACCTTGATGGTAAAACATTTTAACAAGTTAGATAAAGAGCGAGATGTTTAAGTCATAGAGTACAGACTTTGGATAGGCATATTATGATCTAGATCTACGCAGTAAAATTGACTGATGTATTGTATGTACTGTAGCAATATCTGTCCATCTACTTGTGTCACGACAAGGTGGTATAAGGTGCTCGACAATTTTTGGCCATAAATATGGACTTATTGGTATCAACTTAAAGCTTTTTCATTTGTATTGCTTTTAGTGAAAGAAATACCCATCTCTCTTGAATAGAAGTCGAGATATTTTTGAGTGAAGGAAGTGGGGATCGACTGGTTTCAGAGATAAAAATTAGCGAGAAAATGGCTGCCAAAGTTTGATAACTTCCATAGCTTGAGAGTCTCTGGAAATATATAATTTGCAACTTTTGTGTCTTTAATCAACATTTCTCTGTAAAAATCCAAACTAAAATGTGTTTTTTTTTATTAGACTAATAAAGTGTTGAGCCATAAACCAAAAATGCAATAAAAATTGTCAAACTGGCCGAAAATAACCGGTTTCTTCGATGTCATTAGTTTCACGAGCGCCTGATTTCACCACGATATCTCACATTTAGCCTACTGAACTCGTGTTTAAAAAATGGGCAGGCTACGTAAACAAATCGCTAATTGCCCCATCAGACATGGTACTGGAAATGGAATTAGGTCAGAGTGTTAATTAATGATAATATGGAGTTATTCAAATTGGTATCATCATACAGCCTGTTCAAAATCAAATGTCTTGTTTTTTTCAATGAAAAAATGGTCTGTATGGTGCTGCACCTACCACAGAGGAAAGGTTTGGCCTTGTCACAGTCCTCCAGTTGTAGTTTGGCCAATCCATGAGCGTCTCTCACAATGGCGACACAGTCTCTACCTTTATCGCTCACCCTCTCGTCAAACGCCTCCAACTTTAGATCCGAAGCTGAAAACCAGGAAATTAAAAATTGAAATGAGGAGTCCACTGTGAAAAAACCCACAAAAAACGGGCATAGTCACAAACTGAAAATCGTGAAGGTATCAATTTTGAACACATGTTGACTCATAACTGTATTTTTGTTTAACTGTTTGTTGATTATTTTTGTTAGATTTTCCATCCAACAAACATATAAGATAAACCACTAATCAAACAAATATGAAGCTATGAGCCCACAAGCTTTTAAAATTGACACCCTCACAATTTCCATTTTGTGCCTGTACCCGGTTTTTTTCTTTCAGTTGACTCCTCAAATATAAATGAACAGGCTTAAAGATAATACCAGTAACTTCCTTCATATGGCCCAAAAGTTGACGAGCGTCTGATATTCACTGTGAAGTGACATAAATTCAAACGTTTTTGTTTTTGTTTTATTTTTACTTCTAAATTGCTCGCATATCTGTTGAACGACTTGAAAGAGGACATCGAAAAATTACAAAAGGCATAATATGTGAGGCAGCGTGGTGGAATCAGGCGCTCGTCAAAATAATCAAAGTGTAGAAACTTGCATTTTTTCGTAGGTTTGTGAATTTTTATCTAATTTTTGTTTTTTAACTCAACACCTTTCATGTCCATTTAAGACCTCATCTCTGTGTGAATTTTTCTGAAAAACGGTGATTAAAGGCACAAAAAATGTAAATTTTCAGTTACCACGGACTCCTGAGCTAAAGAAATAACTAAACTTTGGCGGCCATTTTCTCACTAATTTTAGCTCTGAAAACAGGTGACCCCCACCTCTTTCTTTCGCAAATATCTCGACTCGTATTTAAGATAAATGGATATTTTTTTCATCCAAATAAACACAAGTGAACAACCTTTAAGATTATACCAATAACTCTACATGCCCAAAAATTGACGAGAGCTTGATTCCACAACGCTGCCTCACATAGTATGTGTCACGTCATGGCGGAATCAGGAACTCGTCAATTTGTGTGGGGCCATAAGGAGTCATTGGTATCATCATACAGCTTGTTCGAAATTAAATGTCTTGGGTTTTTTATGAAAATCTTTTTTTTATCTTGAACAGAAGTCGTGACATTTGCGTGTGAGAGAGGTAGAAGACCGACGCCTGGTGTCAGAACTAAAATTAGCGAGATGAGAAAATGGCCACCAAACTTAATTAAGTGGCTTCCATATCTTTGAAAACTACAAATCTACATTTTTTTGGTGCCTTTGATTATGTTTTGTTAAGTTCCACACAGAATTTTTAATGTCCATTAAAGGTATTGGGCTATTTTTTTTCTTAATAGAAATTGCTCAACGAGCGTAAAAATTTCGGTTTAATTGATTTCTTTATTTCGACGGGTGCCTGTTTTACCACAGTGCCTGACATAATGATATGTGATAGTAAGGCAATAGGTCTATTGCATTGAAGATTAATTCAGTTTAGTGAAAGATTTACGGCGCTCGCAACTGCATGAGGTCATATGAGCGCGCAAAACAAGTTGATTGCATTCACAACAGTTCACTGGACGGTTTGATTTTGGTCAATATTTCTATTAAAATGCTAAAATGTTAAAAATTGGTGTTAAAAAAATTCCCTGGTTTAAAATAACATTTAACATTTTAACAACGTTATTCACAATTTACCGTAAAGGCCAATGGCCTTAATAAAATTAATTATTACTACTGAGATCAACGACAGTCATTAGAGTTAAAAGATACAGAAGGTAAGAGTGATACAAGAAAAGACAAGGCGCAAAAATAATAATAATAATAATTGCTATTGCTAGCTCGTCGTTAACGAATCCTAACTCCTCACCAGTCCACTCTAGGCTATTCCCAAAGGGGGGATATTAACGTATTCTTATGCACAGTAGAATTGTAAATGGGCTGATTTATCAATGTTATGCTCATACTGTGCTGGAACAACATAGGAGAAACTGCTGCTTTTTCTTTCCTCATCCTTACTATCGTCAATTTTCCTCTACTTCTTTTGTATATTTGTCACTCTCTTGTGAACTGCTATTACCAGGGTTCCTTGATAGTCAAAGCAGATTTTGTGCTGTTGAAGCTAGAGAGGTGAACAGAGTAAGCCTGACTTCTCTGTTGACATCCACCCATTTGCGCTCATATGACCTTATATTATGCAGTTGCGAGCGCCGTAAAACCCTACTAAAATTTATAACTAAAACTGGTCGCTTTTAAGAACAAGCGGGCTAGCCCAGATTTCGGGCGTTTCCAGAAATCTTGACCTACACCAAAAGTGGACATTGCCCTACCTATAGGAGAAGTTTGGTTTCATTGGGGTGTATATTTGCTTGTTTATAGAGAAAACTCTCCTTGTCTTTTAAAGAAACGGAATACGGATCCAAAAACTTTACCTTCGATTTTCTCAAAACAGCATTATTCGGGGTGGCCCTCTTGTGCTTAAAAGCGACCATTTCTTTGGTTATAGAGAAAACTCTCCTTGTCTTTTAAAGAAACTGAGCAAAGGGGCAAAAATCTTTACCTTCGATTTTCTCAAAACCCCATTTTTCGGGATAGCCCCCTTGTGCTTAAAAGCGACCAACTAAGCTCTGATGGTGTCGCCCCCCACACACACCTGTCCAGACACTCGAGCCCTCAGGCACGTAGCTGCTGACGTCACCAAGGTCACTGCTCTGGGTTTGAATCAGATTGACCCCGAGGTTCTGACACTTGACCTTCGCCTCGGCCCACGTCTTTGGGGTGGCGAAGTAGGACCAGGTCTGGGGACGTCTAGGTCGCGGTGCGTGGGCCGTGATCACCACCTGGCCCGTGACCACGTCTGTCAACGAACAGAAATAGACCATGTCTAGTCATTTGTAAAATAGATTATGTCAGTTTATACACACACATAGACTATAGTTATACACAGAAATAGACCATGTCTAGTTATTCGAAAAAAAATAAAGTATATCTTGTTATACACAAACATAGACTATGTCCAGTTATAAGAAACAGAGACCATGTCTACTTATACGTAACATAGATTATGTCCAGTTATACACAAAAATAGACTATGTCTAGTTCATACAAACGATGACTATGTCTAGTTTTACACAAACAAGGACCATGTCTTGTTTTACCAAGTCTGTCAACACACAACAATATAACATCTAGTTTTCCCACTTTTGTTAATACTGAAAAATAGATGTCTAGGTTTATCGACTAGCCAGTGACCACGTCTGTCAAGACAGAAAACTAGATTTTGTCTAGTTTTATCATCTGGCCTGTGACCTTATTAATTGGCAGTACTCCAAAATTCATTACTTATGGTTTTACCACAGCACAAAAATCATCATCATCATCATCAATACCATCATCATGATTATCTTCATCATCATCAACAACAACAACAACAACAACAACAACAACAACAACAACAACAACAACAGTAACAACAAACAAAGTACACACCTGATGGTTTCGGGGTAGTAACTGCATTTGGAGTATCTGCAGAGAAAAAACCACGAGGATCCAATGCAACAGTTCTCCAAAACAACATAAGAAGCCAAAGTAAGGATTTTCACCACACACACACACACACACACACACACACACACACACACACACACACACACACACACACACACACACACACACACACACACACACACACACAAAGAAACACACGCACACACA
>NW_004797490.1:426074-429347 GCF_000002075.1 Aplysia californica | reverse complement strand
GAGAGAGAGAGAGAGAGAGAGAGAGAGAGAAGGAGAGAGAGAGAGAAAGAAAGAGAGAGAGACCAACACAGGACACGCTATCTCACCATCTATCCACTGTAGTTTTGTCGTCCTCCGCAGTCCTATCCAGAACCCCTGCCCTTGCCCCGAAGTCCCCACAAAAGCCTTGCTCAAATCTCTCACTGCCGGTGTGGCTAAAGTCAGACCATTGTCCTCACAAACTTGGGCGGCCCACTCCCAGGACGTCAGCTGGCTGGATGTGATCAGATCACAAGTCTGACCAGTGCCTGGAAGTTATCGCATGTATAATATTATGGATATATGTATACACACAGAATATAATGTTTGTGTGTATGTGAGTGTGTGTGTGTGTGTGTGTGTGTGTGTGTGTGTGTGTGTGTGTAAGTGTATAGTTTTAGTAAGGTTTTACGGCGCTCGCAACTGCATAAGGTCATATGAGTGCCAAGGGGTGGATGTCAACAGAGAAGTCCAAACGGGGAATCAGGTTTACTCTGCTTACCTCTCTTGCCTCAACAGCACAAAGTCTGCTTCAACTATCAAGGCACCCCGAAAATAGAAGTTCACAAGAGAGTGACGAACATACAAAAGAAGTAGCGAAAAAATGACGATAGTAAGGATGAGGAGAGAAAAAGCAGCTGTTCCCTCCATGTTGTTCCGGCACAGTACGAGCATGACATTGACAAATCATCCCATTTACAATAATTCTATTGTGCATAAGAAGAATAGGTTAATATTCCCCCTTTGAGAATGGCCTAGAGACAATTCAGTCAGTAGGATATATAACACATATTTTTTTAAACATGAGTTATGGTAGTAGATCGTGATTTATCCTACTAGTTTCAACGAGTGATTACAAACTGACAATTTAACAAGACGGATAAATCATGACCTACCACCATAACGAGTGTAGTTTTTGTAAATATTTGTTTAAAATACCATACCCATATCAGTTGACCAATTAGATCCCAACCAACAAAGGTCAAATGACCAGTCGAATGGTTAAGAGGACCCATGCAAGAGGCTCACATGAAAACGAAATTGTCATGCCCGTCGGCGTCAGAGTGAGGACTCGAAGAAATCTGGACGTTCTCCTATTGTAGCCACACTAATAATATGCAAGCATGTATCGCTACGCGGCATAAACCCCTAAATAAAACCGCACTATCGTGAACATAGGAGGGAAAGCAAGCAGAAATCGTACGTTTGTACAAGTAAAAAAGTGAAAGAATAAGAAACTCCATTAGCAAGCCATTGTGTTGTCAGAATAGAGATGTGAGTGGTTGGCAGGTGCTCTGGTGTGGTTTGCTACTTCTTTCCTATCAAGCATCTATCATCTTTATCTCCTCTCCTTCTTTTTGTGTTTGTTACTCTCTCGTAACACATCTAATCTTCGGCATCTATATGACATGACCGTACTGTGATGCAAGTGTCGTAAAACTCTTGCGGAAACAAAAGAAGAGAGATGACTTTAACTTCGATTTTTAACTTCGCAACCGAAACAAAGCAAAGGCAGGGAGTCGTTTGCTAGCTTAGACTCGTGCATTGCATTAATTCATGTATTTACTAATGTCCCGTCTCTTGTTGTGTGTGTATTCGTGAGTGCACCTAACCCTTTGTAACATTCCACTGACATCGTAAACGACCAAGACAATATTATTATTTCTCCTCGCAAGAGGAATATAGATTGTCATCGTCATTGCTATTATCACTGTCATTCTCATTGTCATTGTCATTGTCATTGTCATAATCGTAATCATTGTCATTGTCGTTGTCATTGTCATTGTCATTATCATACCACACACGGAGTTATTTCTTCAACATTGCACATCCGGCAAGGGGCAAAACAAAAACAAAAACAATAACAAAAACAAAAACAAAAACAAAAACAAAAACAAAAAAATAAATAACTAAAAAGATTAAAAACCAAAACAAAAATGCGTACAGTTCTGACACAGAGGCTGCTTCAGAATGGAGGCCATGTGGTTGCAGGCGTCAAACACCACGAGGATCTCGGAGTTGGGACGGCCACCTTTGTAGAGGGAGCCACACGGCAAGTCTGAGGTGCTCTCATACCTGGAGGTCAGGACGGGGAACGGAAAGCTGTCTGTGGGAGGATTACAGTAACAAGGAAAACGGTCTATATCGCAATAAGAAGGAGGTTTACGGTAAAAAGGAAAACAGTACATGTATATCCCAATAAGAGGGAGGGTTACAGTAAAAAGGAAAACGGCCTATATCGCAAAAAGAGGGAGGGTTACAGTAAAAAAGAGGGAGGGTTATTACAGTTTTAAAAAAAGGAAAACGGTCTATATCGCAAAAAGAAGGAGGGTTATTACAGTAAAAAGGAAAACTGTGTATATCGCAATAAGAGGGCGGGTTACAGGGAAAGGGAAAACGGTCTATATTGCATGAGAGGGAGGTTTGTTTGTTTGTTTTTGTAAAGTGTTTTACGGCGCTCGAAACTGCATAATAAGGTCATATGAGCGCGCGGGACACACCTAATATTTTCAGTTGGAAGGAAATTTTGAATTTTGCCCCGGTGGCGGCCGAAGCCTACTCTAATCGATGAGAGGGAGGTTTACAGTGACAAGGAAAACGGTCTATATCACAATGAGAGGGAGGGTTACAGTAGAAAGGGAAACAGTCTACAGGATATGGCAATAAGAGGGAGGTTTACAGTAAAAGAGAAAACTGTCTATATCGCCACAAGAGGGAGCGTTACAGTAAAAAGGGAATCAGTACATGTATATGGCAATAAAGGGATAGTTACAGTAAAAAGGAAAACGGTCGATATCGCATGAGAGGGGGGGTTTACGGTAAAAAGGAATACAGTACATGTATATCACAATAAGAGGGAGGGTTACAGTAAAAAGGAAAACAGTACATGTATATGGCAATAAGAGGGAGGTGTACGGTAATAAAATATAAACCGCTCAGTGAAGTTCTGTGTATGTGTGGGGAGGGGATTTGTTTTATTTTGTTGTTGTTGTTTTTTTGGTTAATGTAAACCTCTTACATATAATGTAAAGCTCCATAGAGTGGTGTTTGTTTTTGGGTTTTTTTTTACTGTAAACCTCCCACTGATATCTCTATTTCCAGGGAATAGCGTACATAAAATAATGGCGTTCTTAGCAAATGCACACCGAGAAAGCAGCACGATGCGAAAAGCTTAAGAAGCAATATGATGATTCTTATAAATCCATGTGTCCACACTGTATGTGCAAGTGTGTGTGTGTGTGTGTGTGTGTGTGT
>NW_004797490.1:422555-423672 GCF_000002075.1 Aplysia californica | reverse complement strand
CTTTTTTGAGAGCCTCCGAGCAAAGGAATGAATGGAAAACCATGATCGCCGATGTCTGTCGCAGATCTGGCACTGGATGATGATGATTGTCCCGTCGCCCGTCATATTTCGATACTTTTTAGCGTGACGTTATTTTATTGCTTTCTGCTAAATAAAATTCATCGTATTATTATTTTACCACAATTTCTTTTCATTGCATGAATTTGAATAAGGTAAACCTTTCGTACACATCTGTGCCATTTTGTTTATATAATCAATGGGCAGACATTTAAATTATACTGTGGTTTTGCTTAGGCTAAATTCACATATTTGTTTTTTCTAAATAAAAATCAATAAATGTTTCCTAAGGCATACAAAGAATCGCAACATTTCCCCTTTTTCGAAAAAAAAACCCTTGCTTGTTATGTTTTTTCATTATTTAAAGCGGCTTTTCTGTTGTTCTGTTCATTATTGTATAGTTACACCTTTTTATGTCATTGTCTCCCTTACCCAAGCATTTATTAAGGGTTGCTGTTGATGGAATACTTCTTTGAATCTACTTCATGAATGAGGAGTCCTCTGGTATTGTGTCCGGGTGTTCTACCTTCAAATTCAACTATGTTCGGTCCTGAAAGTCATCCAACATTTCAGTTGAGAGGCGATACGATATTGTGAAAAAAATGTGTAGACCTAACAATCGGTTAATCTGACTCGTGAAGCAAGGGCTGGAGATGAAGGGAAATAACCGAGGAAAAGGCTCGACCACCACAAGTTCTAAAACAAGAATGCCCATACCTCCAGCAACATGGTCGATGGTGTTTGTTTGTTTGTTTGTTTTTTGTTTTGTTTTTTTTGTTTGTTTTGAGTTTGGTTTTTATTTTTGCTGTCGTTTGTTTGTTTGTTTGTTTGTTTGTTGTTGTTGTTTTTTTTGTTTTTTTTTGTTTGTTGCTTTTTCTGCTTTTTTTCTATTTTTGCTTTTTTTGGCAAGTGTTAACTCTCTCGCAACTGCATAATGTCATAAGCTGTTAGACATTTCCTACTCTAAGATCAGGGGTGGGGCTGAAAGACAGCAATAAGAAGGGGCCAATGAGTAGCAGTAGAAAGGCTGCAGAAAGAGTCAGGAGCCCAGAGAAGGGAG
>NW_004797490.1:417566-418809 GCF_000002075.1 Aplysia californica | reverse complement strand
TAGAGGGCGACCGAGAAAGACCTGGATAGATGGAGTCAGGGAAACACTAACAACTCATGGCATCCCTCTGACTTAAGCTCTCCGGCTGATGGCAGAGAGACCTCTCTTTCTTCCCGCGACACCCAAAGGGTATAAGCGGCGGATAAAAGCATGTAATGTAAAGGTATTCTTTGCGTGTATATTTTTTGTGTTTCATTATGTATTTAACAGCTGGGCCCCCTTTCGATGAAATAATGATCGGTGCATTAACAAAACCTGAAAGTCATCGGCCTACTATATTTTCATTCTACTGGAATGGAGCAATAAATCATGAAAGATGAAAAAAAATGGAAGGTTTAGATATATACCGATTATCATAATGTATAGATTGATTCTCTATTCCGCTTTCGTGGTTGTACACTTTAGAATTTCAAAGGTGTGGAAACATTGCGCACGGCTAGTGAACGGAAACCTCAATTGTTTACAATGGCATCTTAGAAGACGGACTTTCTCAAGATTAGATCTAAACAAAACTAATGAAAAACTGAAAATTAAACTACAGTGACTTCGGGCTTCTCAATAAAACTGTGCACCCTTTGAATGATTCTGAATCACCATTAATTTTATCAAATTCGAAAATTAAGTGGTTCGGAAGTTTTAGGCGGCTAAAGTGACGGACGTTCACAAATATAATATGTATGGATGTCTGTTTTCCATTGTAACCCAACATTTCCCTTGCCAGGAGTAGTTATAGTGCAATTTCTTAATGTAGGCATTTTTACGTTATATATCTCATCATCCGGTGCCTTGCCGACTGGCGTGGGCGATCATGGACCTCCACTTCCATCTGTCTTTCGATGCAGCAATGGTGTCTGTTGTTCTTGCTGCTCCCAGCCATGTTGTCATCTTGTCCAGTATCTTTTCCCTCTGTTATATATCTAGCCACAGGTAATTACCCAAACCCTTCCAGACAAATATCGCTACCCCTAGAATTATACAGATCTATCTTTTCAGTACCTAGTTTTGTGGAATTTGACTTTAAAAATTGTGAGTTTCAAAACATGTCAAGCTTTTTAAAAATACAATTCTTTGAATATCTTGATAACGACTCCGAATAATCTTAAGATTTTGATAGAGCAGATAGAGTATTTGGTTTCTGACCTCATGGTCTTAGTAAATTAAACGGCCAAAAACGTCAGTTAGGACTTTGTAGTAATTGGTAGCTTTTAAGGACAAGCGGACTAACCCAGATTTCGGGGGGGGG
>NW_004797490.1:411739-413544 GCF_000002075.1 Aplysia californica | reverse complement strand
GTTTTCAGAGGTAAAATTAGTGAGAAAATGGCAGCCAAAGATTAGATATTTCCTTAGCTTAAGAGTCCGTGGTAGCTGAAAATTTACATATTTGTGCCTTTTATCAATGTTTTTCAGAAATATCCACACAGAAATGAGTTCTTTAATGGGCTTGAAAGGTGTTGCACCCCTCAAAAAAATTGATAAAAATTCACAAACCTGCGGAAAAATGCAAGAGTCTTCACCTTTGATTATTTTGACGAGAGCCTGATTCCACCACGCTGCCTCACATATTATGTGTCATGACGTGGTGGAATCAGGCGCTCGTCAATTGTTGGGCATATGGAGTTGTTGGTATCACCTGAAAGCTGGTTTATTTGCCTTTCTTTCGATGAAAAAACCCCCACCCATCTATCTTGAGTAGAAGTTTAGATATTTACAATTTTAAAAAGCTAGGGGTGATGGTTTCAGAGGTAAAATTTGCGAGAAAATGGCTGCCAAAGTTTAGTAACTTCAATAGCTTGAGAGTCCTTGAAAACTGATAATTTACATATTTTGTGCCTTTAATCAACGTTTTTCCAGTAAAATCCACATGGAAATGTATTGTATATGGACAGAAAAGGTGTTTATCCAAAATACAAAAATTTGATAAAAATTGCCAAACTGGGGGGGAAATGCCCGTTTCTTGGATTCCGGATTCCATTATTCTAGCGAGCGCCTGGTTCCACCACTATGCCTCACATATCATTGTGGGTTTTTTAAATTTAGTTTTAGTATAGGTTTTACGGCGCTCGCAACTGCATAAGGTCATATTATGAGCGCCACCATAATTATTGCTTAGAGAGTTGTTTGTTTGGGGGTTTGTTTTGTTGTTTTAATAAGGTTTTTACAGCGTTCGCAACAGACTAATAAGGTCATGTGAGCCAAGGGGTGGATGTCAACAGAGAAGTCCAAACGGGGGAATCAGGCTTACTCTGCTCACATCTCTAGCTTCAACAGCACAAAGTCTGCTTGGACTATCAAAGCGCCCCGGAAATAGCAGTTCAAAAGAGAGTGACAAACATACAAAAGAAATAGAGTGAAAATGACGATAGTAAGGATGAGGAAAGATTGATATTATGTTAATCGACGTAATGTGATATGAATTTATTATGTGATAAAGTATTTTTGTACAGTTATCTATCTCTACCCCCCTCACCTATTTTCACAACTCCTCCACTCCCCCTTCATATATAATTTACGGTCTCACCCCCGCCCTTTCCCCACTACACTACCCCCACCCAATAAAAAAGAAAACGATTTTAAAAAATAGTCCACACCTCCCCTTTTTCACTACTTAACTCCCCCTCTGTAGCTGGGTACCCATTTTCACCTGGGTGAAGTGGGGAAAATTCGTGTAAAGTGCCTTTCCCAAGGACACAACGTCGGGCCCAAGGCTCGAACCCCCGACCCCGCAACCTCACTATTACGAGTCCCGTAGCCTAACCAAAGATACTCCACTAGTGGAGTATCTTTGGCTTAACCACTAGGCCTTCGACGCCACTAAAAAGGAAAAGGACCACCAACCAAAGACCGTGTATACCCAGTCTTTGCACCAACCTTTGCTGTAGACAGAGAAGGTGCTGAGGCTGCCACACGACTCCTGGAAGTTTCCAGCACATCGCAGGGGGCAGGAGGTGGCGGCAAGGGGGGACGACTGGGGCACACTGCTCAGGCAAATACATGAGCTGCCCTGTGCAACGAAAATTGTTGTTGTTCAGCTGTTAGTTTGTTGATTTTTGTTTTTGTTTTGTTTTAGTGAGGTTTTACGGCACTCGCAACTCCCC
>NW_004797490.1:408864-410862 GCF_000002075.1 Aplysia californica | reverse complement strand
AATAATAATAATAATAACAAGTTGTGTTTATCGTTTTTCACTTAAGTAAGAGTTTTACGGCACTTGCAGCACAATAAGGTCATTTTGTAAGTGTTGAAGATTAGAGGTGTTACAAGAGAGTAACAAACCAAGGTACCCGTACAAATAGTACAGTGATTGCTGGCTATTGTCTGGTAATGAACATAATAATCATAATAACATTTTATGTATATTGTTTTTTGACTTAGTACTTTGATTTTGCACTTGCAGTACAATAAGGTCATTTTGTAAGTTTTGAAGATTAGAGGTGTTATAAGAGAGTAACGAACATTAAAAAGAACTAGGGGACTGGTACAAATAGTACGATGACTTCTGACTGTTGTCTGGTAAAGAACATAATAATAATACATTTTGTTTATTGTTTTTTCATTTAGTAAAAATGTTACGGTATTTGCAGCACAATACGGTCATATTGTAAGTGTTGAAGATTAGAGGTGTTACTAAAGAGTAACGAACATTAAAAAGATGGAGGGGACTAATTGTCCAGGTCGCCATAGCAACCAACAATGTACTCGTACAAATAGTACGACGACTTCTGACTGCCGTCTGGTAAAGAACATAATAATCATAATAATACGCTTTGTTTTTCGATTTAGGAACGGTTTGATGGGATTTGCAGCACAACAAGGTCCTATTGTAAGTGTTAAAGATTAGAGGTGTTACAAGAGAGTAACGAACATTAAAAAGAAGGAGGGGGCTGACTGTCCAGGTCGCCATAGCAACCAACAACGTACTCGTACAAATAGTACGATAACTTCTGACTGTTGTCTGGGAAAGACGATAATAAAAATAAGTTGTATTTACTGTTTTTCGATTTAGTAAGAGTTTTACGGCACTTGCAGCACAACAAGGTTAAGTTGTAAATGTTGAAGATTAGAGGTGTTACAAGAGAGTAACGAACATTAAAAAGACGGAGGGGACTGGTACAAATAGTGAAATGACTTCTGACGGTTGTCTGGTAAAGAACATAATAATCATAATAATACGCTTTGTTTATTGTTTTTCTATTTAGTAACGGTTTGATGGCATTTGCAGCACAACAAGGTCATATTGTAAGTGTTAAAGATTAGGGGTGTTACAAGAGAGTAACAAACATTAAAAAGAAGGAAGGGACTGGTGCAAATAGCACGACGACTTCTGTCTGGCAAAGAACAGCGTAAGAAAAATAAGTTTTGTTTATTGTTTTTAAAATTTAGTAACGGTTTGATGGCACTTGCAGAACAAAAAGGTCATATTGTAAGTGTTGAAGCTTTGAAGTGTTACAAAAGAGTAGCATACATTAAAAAGATGAAGGGGACTGACTGTCCAGGTTGCCATAGCAACGTATGCGTACAAAAAGAACGGTGACTTCTGACTGTGGTTTGGTAAAGAACATAATACGTTTTGTTTACTATTTTTAAATTTAGTAACAGTGTTACGGCACTTGCAATACAATTATAGGTCATATAACTGCCGACGGTTAGAGGTGGTACAAGAGAGTAGCCTGCACAAAAAAGGGAAAAAGAAGAAGAGAAAAAGGCCGACAGATATTTGATAAGAAAGAAGGAGCAAACCACACCAGAGAACCCGATAACTACCTACTACACACGGTGAAGAACATAGGTTTTCTAGTGATGTAAAACACACCAAAAAATTAGAACGAACGAATGAATGAATGAATAAATAAATAAATAAATAAATAAATAAATAGATAAATAAATAAATAAATAAGTAAATGAATAAATGAATAGATAAATAGATTAACTTAGAGATTAATTATTTAATTAACTATTTAAAATTGCGTCATTGGCAAAGTGTGACTGCTTTACATCTTACACACCCACTTTTTGGCTTCTCCGTTAGCCCAGTTGGTGTCCAGCTGAACTACGGAGCCAATGACCCTGGTTCGAATCCCAGACTAGGCAACCCACAAAACGACCACCGACCAACAAAAACAACAACAACAACAACCCGACAATC
>NW_004797490.1:405515-406753 GCF_000002075.1 Aplysia californica | reverse complement strand
TGAAACAAAACCGCGAGGACAGACATACATGTCCATTTGTTGATGTATTGTTGATGTAACCAAAAGAGTTTCTGAGAACTAAAGAGGAACGAACAACCAGCAAAAGTGGAAGTACAGAGCAACCGGTAGCCAAAATGTCACAAATTAATGTATCATTATTATTGTTCTAGACTTTATTTCGTGGGTGGTTGGCGGGTATTCTGGTGTGGTTTGCTTCTTCTTTCCCATCAAACACCCATCTCCATTATAATCTTGACTCCTTTTTTTATTTTAAAAAATATGTTACTCTCTAGTAACACCTCTAGTCTTTGGCACTTAAAATAATGACCTATTTTGCTGCAAGTGCCGTAAAACTCTTACAAAAACAAAAAGACTTCATTTCTTACCTGCCCATGTTCGTGTCTTTCTTTCGTGCGCTTGTTGCTATCTGAAGAGACCGTAAAATAAATGGTTACTCAGCAGTCTCCGTGTAGATGCAAGTCGAAAAATACACACAAAAAAGAACCCCCAAAAAACCCAAACAAAAACCAAAAACCAAAAAAAAACCCACCTAAAAACAAAACAAAGACTTGTGATTCACCGCTTTGATTCCAAAACACAAAGTGACTTTATACTGTCTTGACAACCCAGAACGATATTGCACTGTATAGCGATAGCACACCTTTAGACTTGTAGAGTTAAGAATGAGCTTTTCAACTCAACACGTCAAATCCCAGCAACAGATCTCAGTGTGGGTTGGATCAAGGCAAAATCTTATCTTTTCAAGCCACGGGTTTTTTTAAACCGGTAACATTTATTCTGTTGATAGAACAGGTTATCCTCCATTGATAAACTTGTCTTTTTGATAAGAAGAGGAATTCCTCTTAAACAAACTTGTGTCATGGCACGGTCGAATCAGGCGGTCGTCAATTTTTGGGGCATGCAGAGTTATTGGTATCATCTCAAAGCTGTTCATTTGTCTTGCTTTGGATTCTAAAAAAATAGCACCCGTCTATCCTGAAGAGAAATGGGTATGCAAATGTATTTGTGATTGAAGGAGGTGGGGGTTACCTAGTATCAGACGTAACATTAGCGAGAAAATGTTTGTTTGTTTTTTGTTTTTTTGTAAAGTGTTTTACGGCGCTCGCAACTGCATAGGTCATATGTGCGCACGGGACACACCTAATATTTTCAGTTGGTAGGAAATTTTGAATTTTGCCCGGGTGGCGGCCGAAGACTACTCGTATCGATTTTAGACC
>NW_004797490.1:400800-404677 GCF_000002075.1 Aplysia californica | reverse complement strand
ATATTATGGTATGGTATGATATATTATGGTATGGTATGGTATGGTATGGTATATTATGGTATGGTATGATATATTATGGTATGGTATGATATATTATGGTATGGTATGGTATGGTATGGTATATTATGGTATGGTATGATATATTATGGTATGGTATGATATATTATGGTATGGTATGGTATGGTATATTATGGTATGGTATGGTATGGTTAGTATGATAGGGTACGGTATGGTATGGTATGATATGGTGCTATTTTAATGGTATGGTATGGTATGGTATGGTATATTATGGTATGGTATGGTATGGTTAGTATGATATGGTGTGGTATGGTATGGTATGGTATATTATGATAGGATACGGTATGGTTTGGTATGATATGGTACTATTTTAATGGTATGGTATGGTATGGTATGGTATGGTATGGTATGGTATGGTACGGTACGGTATGGTATGGTATGGTATGGTATGGTATGGTATGGTATGGTATGGTATGGTACTATAGTAAGATATGGAACGGCTATAATGGTATGGTATGGTATGGTATGGTATGGTATGGTATGGTATGGTATGGTATGGTATGGTATGGTATGGTATCGTAGGCCTTTGGCTATGGCATGGTATGGTATGGTATGATAATGTATTGTATGATATGGTATCGTATGGGATGGCTTGAAAATATGAAATTGTATCAATTTTACGTCCTTCTCAGCACTGTTGCCGTTTTATAGGCTACATATGTACAGGGTGATTTAAAAAAACCCTTTACAGCTTGTTTTGTAAATATCTTCCTCCATACTGAAGTTTTGCGTTTCAGATTTGAACATACCGTTTGGAAGCCAAAAGGAATTTGTCTGATATGTATTTCAGATAGGTTCATTGAATGGTTTTGCTCTATATAGCGCATAAAAAAACAACAACCCATTTTCAACCTTGTCGCCATTTTCATAGCATGACGCACCATTAGGCCTACCACTAAAAGTTACAACAATCACGCCATATTGCAAGCTACAGCAGTCTAACAGGTCAACAGAAGTCTGCAGATAATTTTGTTCGCCTACTTAGACCATGGTTATTTTTAGGAAAGAGCAGACAGCTTTTTGTATTGAACATTACCTCTCCACAAACTCACCATCCCTGACATTTCGTAAGTTCTGCGCACGGCATGGAGAGAATGCTTAGGTGCCCTCAAGACCTTTGGCGTCATGAGTAGAGAAGTTTCGTCAGTTTGGATCTAGATTCTATAGCGAATCAGAACTAATAAGTTCTTTAAAAAATGACCACTTCAGGTCGAACACGCACCATGCGCAGCCCTTTAAACGTTATCAAAGTGTAGATTTCAGTAGCCGAGTCCCATGAGACGTCTAACCGTGGATGATGATCTGCGGCTAGGACTTTCCTACACCTCAACAGCCTGCATTCACATGGCAGATCTTAACCTACTACCAGAGAGGGTTTTCTACTACTATACCATGTTCATCTTCACTAGGCCGAGATGACATGGATCAGAGCATGGCAATGTGTTCATGATTCCTCGATTGTCTAGTAAAGAGGGATCATTTCCTCGATGATATTTGGTTTAGTGCAAAAGCCCATTTTCACCCTGCGGGATATGTTGTTAACTCCAAAAAATGCAGTCTATTGGGCATCCCATTCTATTGTCTCTAGACGCCACTTCTTAGTGAACATGTACAGTGTATGTGGCTTTAAAAACTCATGGTTTAGCAGGTCCTTGTGTTAGGGCGCCACCGAACCTTTCGAACGACGCGTTAAAAGTGTGTCGAGTTCAAAGGAGGGCATGAAGAGCACTGCTTCTAGGAATTTCAGAATGAAATCATTAGGTTTTTTAAACTCTGTAAAAGGGGACTCTCGTGGCCTAGAGGTTAAGGTGTAGGCCTCTCATTCAAAGGTTCCGGGTTCGAATCCGGGTAGCGACCGAAAAATTTTTTTCTCTAAAAATGTCTCCTTTCACCTTCTTTCATGCTCTCCAGCAATGTTCTGTTGTCTGCTTTCGTTTCCACTTTATCCCCCCACCCCCTCTCCCCCTCCTCTGGGCTCCTGACTCTTTCTGCAGCCTTTCTACTGCTACTCCTTGGCTCCTCCTAACTGCTGTCTTTCTGCCACACCCCTGATCTTCTGGTAGGAAAGATCTACACCTAGCCTTCTCGGACAAGGGCGAAAAATCTCGGAGGGCCCGGGTGCAAGTTGCGCACGTTAAAGATCCCTTGGTGGTCTAAAATCGATACGAGTAGTCTTCGGCCGCCACCCGGGCAAAATTCAAAATTCCCTACAAACTGAAAATATTAGGTGTGTCCCGGCGCTCATATGACCTTATGCAGTTGCAAGCGCCGTAAAAACACCTACCAAAACAAACAAAACTCTGTAAAAGATACTAAACATTGTTCAAATGTCACAGGGATGGAAATTAATGTCAAAGAGAAAATAGAGAAAAAGGTCACCTAATCTTTTCACAACTTCCTTTACAAAATTTTTAAACATTTGTGTACTTGCGTTTTTGGGTGCTTTTTTCTTGTAACCGTTTTCAAAACATGTTTCTTCTTCGTGGATTTTATATCAAATAAATTCCTTTTGAAGGAATTATGTCTGTTCCAAATTACAGCATTTTAGAATAATTTTTGCGCGAGATATTCAGAAAAAAAGTTGTAAAGTTGTTGTTTTTTTTTATCACCCTGTATAATACTAATTAATTATACGCTGAGTCTTCGATTTTATATTTATAAGCGACTTTGTATTCACTAGCACTAGGCTGTAAATAAGCCTTTTAAGTGAGAAACTAGAAGCAGCCTTTATTGTGTCATCCGGATTTTTTTAGTAAGCTGTTATGTCGGTCGTTACATTCTCAGTGTTTGGCATCATTTTAATTAATTTATTCTGTGCATGTCTAGGTGTAACAACCAACAAATCATTTCGTTTTACAACCTGGGTCAGAAATTTTAAACGCAGCTTTGTACACTGTACTCTAACAAGACTCTAGCCAAGCCTAGTTTAGGGATCTTATGTGTTTAATTGTGTGTATTACTAGTTGTAACAGCCAGCTAATACAATTTGCGGGCCGACGTTGTGGAATCATGCTCTCGTCAATTTTGGGGCACATGGGGTTATTGATATCATATTAAAGCCTCTTTCTCTGCCTTGCTTTTGGTGAAAAAAATATCAATCTATGTTGTACAGAAATCGAGATAATTGCAGTTGAAAGAGGTCGCCTGGTTTCAGAGGTAAAATTTACGAGAAAATGGCCGCCAAGTGTGGTTATTTCCATAGCTTGAGAGATAGCCTGGAAACTGAACATTTCTCAGTTTTTGTGCCTTTAATCACTGGGGGTTTTTTGGGTGTAAAACCACTACAGAAATAGATTTTTTAATGGACATTAACGGTGTGGGGCCAAAAAAAGAAAATTAGAAAAAAAATGGATCAACGGCCAGAAAAAAGCCAGTTTCTTTGACATAATAATTTTGACAATCGCCTGATTTCACCACGATGCCTCACATTTTGGTTTTACAAACGGAGTCTGCAAAGTTACACTGTTAGTCTCCATTCCCCTCTAGTTGCTGCCCCCCCCCCCTTCCCCCTCCAGTCGTTCTTGCATTTCCCCCCCCCTTACTCCTGTTGATCATGGCGACTCCAGAAAGCACGACCCACTGTCGCTGTGTGTGCAAAGGGCTGGGGATAATCCAGCGATAGCGGCCTACGTACGTACGTGATTAATGAGGTTCTGCTTTGACATCGTTCCTTTTTTCATGTGGTGTTCAAACAAACGAGACACAACTGAGATAACACAGACACAGACAGACAGACACACACACACACACACAGTGGACAGACACACACACACATACACACAGAGGACACACCCCCCCC
>NW_004797490.1:378277-400170 GCF_000002075.1 Aplysia californica | reverse complement strand
GAGAGAGAGAGAGATAGAGAGAGAGAGAGAGAGACTTCAACTTCAAGTACGAAAGGCGAAAAAAACAACCCACACCAAAATTTTAAAAAAACCCAACACACAAGCAAATCCTTCTGTGATCTCAATTTGTTATATTCCAAGTAGAGTGCTGAATAGGATGGAAATGCTTCAGGGGCTGGCGATATTGTCTGATTTTTGTTTGTTTTAGTAGAGGTTTTGCTGTGCTCGCAACTGCATAAAGTCAAATGAGCGCCAGAAGATTAGAGGTGTTAAAAGAGAGTAACAAACATAAAACAGGAGGAGGAGATATAAGGACAACAGATATTTAAATAGGAAAGAAGGAGTTTAGTTTTAGTAGAGGTTTTACGGCGCTCGCAACTGCATAAAGTCAAATGAGCGCCAGAAGATTAGAGGTATTACAAGAGAGTAACAAACATAAAATGAGGGGAGATAAGGACAACATATTAAATAGCAAAGAAGGAGCAAACAATTAACAAGACCACAGCACCCACCAACCATCCACTGATTTTTACATATGTGACACACACACAAAAACTGATATGTTTGACATAAAAAAAATCTATGTCAACAAGAGACAGAGTACATCTATACGTCTAATAAATTACGACAAGGAAAATCTTTGTGAGACATGCAGGGATTTATTCATGAATATTGAAGTCTTGAAATGCAACACAAACTTTTTACATAGACCCTCGCCGACCCACATCACTCTCAGTACATGACAAGAGTCTAGGGACAAGACATCTTGTCTTAGTAAGAGTTTTACGGCACTTTCAACATGACATAATAAGTTCAGATAAGTGCTGAAAATAAACTAGAAGTGTTACAAGAGGGTAACAAACACGGGGAAAAAAAAGGAGGAGAGATGAGCACGACGTTTTAGTTTTATTAAAAGTTTTACGGCTAGTGCAACACAATAAGGTCACATGTTGTTGTTGTTTTCAAATCCCTTTAACTGCGAGCATTTCGCTCTTGACAGCGCAATGCCTCCCTCAAGTAACCACATGTCCTTGTCATCTGGTCAACGCCAGAGTAGAGCAGGCTTTGTAAGTCTGTAGGTGTGTGTAGGAGCCTGCGTCGAAGAACTGCCAGGTTTGGACAGTGTAGGAGAAGACGTTCAACGGTCTCCTCGTGGTAGTCACACAATATGGTCACATAAGTGCCAGAGAACAGATGTGTTAGTGTAACAAAATGATAAAAAACACCACCGAAAAAATAAAATCATTAAAAAATAGGAGAGATAAGGATGAGAGATGTTTTATTTTTTTTAAATAACGGCACTAGCAACACAAATGGTCATTTAAGTGCCGAAGATTAAAAATCTTGCAAGAGAGTAACAAACACAAAATGAAGAAGAGATAAGGATGATAGATGTCTGATAGAAAAGAAGGAGCAAACCACACCAGCAGACAAATAGAACAACCAGACCACAGTTCACCCAGGACCAATCACCCAATGGAGCTGCTCACAGAAGAGCACCCACCAACCAAAAAACAGAAAACTGGTTAGAGATAAAAGGGAAGTAAAACCCAAACAAAATTTCAACAAAAAAAAAAATTAATTTTTACAAGAAACGAACATTGGTTGCCTAATACTTAGCACATACCCCCCCCCCCCCAAGAAAATATTAAGCACAAATACAAAGTACGAAATACAGAATGAATGATGATATTTCTTATCAACTTCTCTTTACCTCTCTAGCTCCTTGTATGTACATAATTATATAACAAGTTTCAGTATTTAGGTTCGATCAATTCTGACAAACGAAAAATGTATACACAACAATAATGCATAATATAGCATTTATACAGTGCAAGTTCCGGCTCAACAGTTCGCTCTGGGCGCTTTACTATTGCAAGAACTTGAAAACCTCAAGAGCAAACAAATAAGTAAGGATATCAACACTAACAGTACCGAAGGTTCATATAGTATATATAGTGAAAAACCCTCAAGTACCACACCAGCTTAGAATGCTGAAGCAATGCTAGAATTTTTTTAAAGAACCCCCCCCCCAAAAAAAAAACAAACAACAACCCATGGCAGCCCGAGAAATACGCTTTAAAAATTCATAGAAGTTCATCAACCATTCAACTATCATATAGTGTGACTTCCTTTGGTATTTACTTCAGTGCAGTGCGTCCATTCATAATAATAAATAATAAATAGCATTTGTATAGCGCATATCCCCGCTCAACAGCAGGCTCTATGCGCTTTACACTATATTAATGCGTCCATTCATTATTTAATTATGGTTAGTGTGCCTGGATGCATCAGCAACTAAAGTCGCCAGCGGTAGTGAGTGCATATAATGGCCTAGCGACTAAAGTGGCCGACGGAACAGTAAGTGTTAAGTACAATAGGTCGCTTTTCAGGACAAGCGGGCCAACCCAGATTTCGGGGGTTTCCAGAAATCTTGACCTATACCAAAAGAGAGTATTGCCCTACCTATAGGAGAAGTTTGGTTTCATTGGTGTGTACATTTGTTTGATTATATTTAAAAAACTCCCCTTATCTTTTAAAGAAACTGAACAAGGGGCAAAAACTTTGTCTTCGATTTTCTCAAAACAGCATTTTTTGCGATAGCAGCCTTGTGCTTAAAAGCATCAATTGTCAACAATGGTCAGTGAGGCCAGTCATCCCTCAAACATCATCATTGTCGTCGTCATCCTCATCATCGATGACCATGGGTTTTTTCTTCTTGCTCATCACCGCCCGAAGGGGAATGTGGTCGTTATCTTCGTCGTCAGAGTCGAGTCCTTGGGTGAACAGGGTGGCCGGGAATGATTCTGGAAGAGGAATCAGAGAAAAGTTCAGTTTAGTTTTAGTAAGAGTTTTACAGCACTTACATAGGTCATATGTGAGACAGCGTGGTGAAATCAGGCGCTCGTCAAAATTACGAAATCGAAGAAACAGGTGTTTTTTGGCCAGTTTGGAATTTTTGATTGAATTATTTTTTGGGGCTGACCTCTTTTACAGCCATATAAAAACACAATTTCATGTGAATTGTACTGAAAAACATTGTTTCGAGCCTCAACCTTTCAAAACAAACAAGTTTTATTTTAAAGGTCACAGGTCGATTTAGTCGAATTCAGCCGTACTGTGCCAAAATGGTAGCTTAACTTTTGCCCCATCCATGGTGGAAAATCTGGCTCAATCTAACAAATCTGATAAGCAGCGTGCTCTGGAAATAAAGGACAACCATTTATCATAATAATAATAGACAGTATTTGTATAACACAAATCCCCTCTCAACAGCAAGATCTATGCGCTTCACAATCTATACTATTACCCCAGCAGACCTGAGAGCATTCTGAAACAACCTCAACTTCGTGTGAAGCATAGAGTGCAAGCGGCCATTTATAGGCACTTATAACTTATACAGAAAAGAAGCATTAGAGAATATTGTAACAACAGGCAGGTCTGATGGAAAGAGAGGCAGAGGAAGACCGAGGGAAAAGATACTGGACAAGTTGACTGTTGCACTGGGGTTGTTTGCCATTATCATTATTGTATTTAATAAGACAAAAGTAAAAACTCCGTTTCTAGATGAAAAAGGTTGATTTAATAAGAAAATGATATGAGGTCTGCCCTCTCTGGCTTCACTGACAAGACTAAATCATAATGAGCACGAGCACATGTGATTAAAACAGGAAGGAGGAGTAAGTAAAGATCACTAAGATCAGACAATCTTTGTTGTGAGGGTAGATAAAATAAAAGTACAATTACAGGGACATAATCCAACTTAATCATGTTGATATAGGGACCAACAATCCAGAATTTATTGTTTCCCTTCTATATATTGATAAAAGCAATCTAATAGTCTAACATTGACAACATTGCTGGGAACAGTAAGAATGACATTGCTGCAACGCAAGACAGAGTGAAGTGGAGGTCCATGATCGCCCACGCCAGTCGGCAAGGCACCGGATGATGATGATGATGACACATACCTCCAGCTTGTTTTGCCGGTGTGGATTCATCGTCGACTGGCTCTGGTTCCTCTTCCTGGTCGGCACCAGCATTCTCTCCCTTGCTGGCGTCAGCGTCCTCTTTCTTCTCTTCCTTGTCCTCTCCGTCCTTGTCCTCCCCCTCCTCATCACTGCTAGTGTCAAAGTGTAGCCTCAGGCTGTCGTCCTGTTGGCTCTGTGACTGACTTGCTGTTTTGTTAAAAAGAGAATTTGTTTGATCGTATGAAAAGACAGACAAAACAAAGGCGGGGTTTGTGCGTGTGTGTTCAGTTTTTGTTTTAGTAGAGGTTTTACGGCACTCGCAACTGCATAAGGTCACATGAGCGCCAGAAGATTAGAGGTGTTAAAAGAGGGTAACAAACATAAAAAAGAAGAAGGGGGAGATAACGACGATAGATGTTTGATAGGAAAGAAGAAGCAAGCCACACCAGAGCACCCGCCAACCACCCATGCGTGTGTGTTTGTGGTGTGTGCGTGCATGTGTGTGTGTTTGTCGTGTGTGCGTGCATGTGTGTGTGTGTGTGTTGAGCTTTAAAAAGTTTTAGTAAAAGTTTTAACGACACTTGCAACACAATAAGGTTATATAAGTGCCGAATATTATAAGCGTTACAAAAGAGTAAGAAATACAAAAAAAGGGAGGGGGGATAAAGACGATAGATGTTTGATAGGAAAGAAAAAGCGCCTGCCAACTATGCACTGGGTGGAGTTTGTGTGTGTGAGTGTGTGTGTGTTCATATGTGATTCTGTGTGTGTGTGTTTGTGTGTGTGTGTGTGTGCATGCGTGTGTGTGTGTGTTCATATGTGATTCTTTGTGTGTGTGTGTGTGTGTGTGTGTTTGTGCACGTATGTGTGTGTGTGTGTATGTGCACGCATGTGTGTGTGTTTGTGCACGCATGTGTGTGTGTGTGTGTGTGTGTGTGTGTGTGTGTGTGTGTGTGTGTGTGTGTGTGCACGCATGTGTGTGTGTGTGTGTTCGTGTGTGTGTGCACGCATGTGTGTGTGTGTGTCTGTGTTGAGTTTGAGGAAAGAGAAGCACATCGACACAACAACCATTATATAGTATAGATCAGAGAAGAAGCAAGACAGATAGACAGAAACAACAGAGGGAAAATAAAGAAACAAGACAGATAGACAGAAACAACAGAGGAAAAATAAAGAAGCAAGACAGATAGACAGAAACAACAGAGGGAAAAAAGAAGCAGGATCTAACAACAAAATACAAAGCAGAAAAAAAAAGAGAAAGATAAAAGGAAAGGGGAGAAATTTAAAAAGAAGAGAGACAGAAGGAGGTGAAGGGAGCGAGACAGGAAGCTCCCCTCCCCCCCCAACAAAATAAAAAAAAAACACAAAAAAAAACAAACCAACCTCCACTTTGATCCAGGATAGACTCGTTGTTATTCTCCTTGTCACTGTTCTCATCACTGGGGACGACGCTGCTGATGTCCATCTCAGTCCTAGACACATTTCCTCTCTCTTCATCATCACCATTATCATTCCCACCATCATCACCATTATCATCATCATCGGACTGCATGACTCGGACTCTCTTAGGAGTCTCCGTCCCTCGCTTCCCCTCAGTGGTGCTGTTGGTGGTTCCTCCTATGTCATCACTGTATACGGAAAATGTAAAATGTATGAGTATGACGTAATCCAAAACATTTAACTGAGCAAAGTGCATCGCATAAAAGGAAAACATTTAACTGAGCAAAGCGCATCGCATAAATGGAAAACATTTAACTGAGCAAAGCGCATCGCATAAATGGAAAACGTTTAACTGAGCAAAGCGCATCGCATAAATGGAAAACGTTTAACTGAGCAAAGCGCATCGCATAAATGGAAAACGTTTAACTGAGCAAAGCGCATCGCATAAATGGAAAACGTTTAACTGAGCAAAGCGCATCGCATAAATGGAAAACGTTTAACTGAGCAAAGCGCATCGCATAAATGGAAAACGTTTAACTGAGCAAAGCGCATCGCATAAATGGAAAACGTTTAACTGAGCAAAGCGCATCGCATAAATGGAAAACGTTTAACTGAGCAAAGCGCATCGCATAAATGGAAAACATTTAACTGAGCAAAGCGCATCGCATAAATGGAAAACATTTAACTGAGCAAAGCGCATCGCATAAATGGAAAACATTTAACTGAGCAAAGCGCATCGCATAAATGGAAAACATTTAACTGAGCAAAGCGCATCGCATAAATGGAAAACATTTAACTGAGCAAAGCGCATCGCATAAATGGAAAACATTTAACTGAGCAAAGCGCATCGCATAAATGGAAAACATTTAACTGAGCAAAGCGCATCGCATAAATGGAAAACATTTAACTGAGCAAAGCGCATCGCATAAATGGAAAACATTTAACTGAGCAAACTGTATCACGCATACCGAAACATTTTACTTAGAAAATAGTACAACATAAACCGGAACATTTTACTTAGAAAATAGTACAACATAAACCGGAACATTTTACTTAGAAAATAGTACAACATAAACCGAAACATTTTACTTAGAAAATAGTACAACATAAACCGAAACATTTTACTTAGAAAATAGTACAACATAAACCGAAACATTTTACTTAGAAAATTGTCTAACATAAACCGAAACATTTCACTAAACAAATTGTCTAACATAAACCGAAACATTTCACTAAACAAATTGTCTAACATAAACCGAAACATTTCACTAAACAAATTGTCTAACATAAACCGAAACATTTCACTAAACAAACTGTCTAACATAAACCGAAACATTTCACTAAACAAATTGTCTAACATAAACCGAAACATTTCACTAAACAAATTGTCTAACATAAACCGAAACATTTCACTAAACAAACTGTCTAACATAAACCGAAACATTTCACTAAACAAATTGTCTAACATAAACCGAAACATTTCACTAAACAAATTGTCTAACATAAACCGAAACATTTCACTAAACAAATTGTCTAACATAAACCGAAACATTTCACTAAACAAATTGTCTAACATAAACCGAAACATTTCACTAAACAAATTGTCTAACATAAACCGAAACATTTCACTAAACAAATTGTCTAACATAAACCGAAACATTTCACTAAACAAACTGTCTAACATAAACCGAAACATTTCACTAAACAAATTGTCTAACATAAACCGAAACATTTCACTAAACAAATTGTCTAACATAAACCGAAACATTTCACTAAACAAACTGTTTAACATAAACCAAAAACAGGAAATAAACCAACCTGTCACTGTCCGACTCCAAAGCCCTCTTCTTGTTAACCTTGCCAGCCGTGCCGCCGTTGGCTGGTGGTGACACACTCCGGGAGCTGACCTTGACCTCTGCCCCCTCCTCCTCTTCCTCCTGGACACCCAGAGCTGCTGACCCAGTTCTGGACTTGGTTTCCACGTCACTGGGGGATAAAGCAAACAGTTGATACTTTTAGTTTGAGTAAGGGTTTTACAGAACCTGCAACACAATTGTGACATACAAGTGCCGAAGATTCGAGGTGTAGTTACTTGTGATAGACAAAGACTTTCTTTCACGCCACTGAGTGAGTGAGAGAGGCAAATGTAAGAAAAGAGTAAGAGAAGGGGGGGTCAAAAAGTCCCCAAAAAGGTGTAAGACTATATTTGAACAGCCTGTAATGATAGTTGTAAAGTTAATAATTGTAATTAATATAGATTGTAAAGCGCACAGAGTTTGCTGTTGATCAAGAATTTCCGCTATACAAATACCATCTATTAGTATTATTATTAAGCACATAGAGCACGTTGTGGAGCTTGGGTCTGAGCTATAAAACTGCAGTTATTATTATTATTATCATCATCATTATTATTATTATCATTATAATTATTACCATTACTATCATCACCATAATTATTATTATCAGCATTATCATTATAATTACTATTATCATTATCACATACCTGTCTGAATCCGAGCCCAGCATAGCAATCCTCCTGCCCCGTTTCCTCTTGTTCGACTTGTCATTTCCCGGAGACTTTGAGGAGGTTTCACGCTCTTCCTGTCCCGAACGTGCGACTGACGAGTCGTCGTCTCTGTCACCTGTCAGACGTGCCACTGACGCGACATCTCCGTCAGCTACCCCGGCACCCTGACCATCCTCTGCCGACACTTCGGTTGTGCCAGAATTAGGCAATGTTTCTTTGGATGCTCTGTAGAAAAGATTGCTTCAGCTTAGAATGTACATCATGAAACACACACGCATAGCAAACAGATTTTAAGCCCCAAATTTTTTTCTTATAATATATTATATGTGAGGCAGCGTGGTGGAATCAGGCTCTCGTCAATTTTTGGGCATATTGAGTTATTGGTATCATCTTAAAGCTTGTTCATTTGTCTTGTTTTCAATTTTTTAAAAATCAATCCATCTTCAATAGAAGTGGAGATATTTTGGATTGAAGGAGGTGGGGGTCACCTGGTTTAAGAGGTAAAATTAGCGAGAAAATGGCCGCCAAAGCTTGGTAAATTCCAAAGCTGGAGAGTCCATGGAAACTGTAAATTTATATTTTTGTACCTTTAATCAAGTTTTTCGGTGAAATTGTAAATGGACATAAAAGATGTTGAGCCAAAAAAAACAAAAATTTGACAAAAAATTGGAAAGCAGGGAGAAAACTGCTGTTTTCTTCGATTTCATTATTTTGACGAGAGCCTGATTCCACCACCCTGCCTCACATATTTATATATTCCTTGTTTTCAAAACATACACAGCGAAATTAGCACATAATGAAAAGATTTCCACTTTGCATCGATTTCGCTTTGTGCATGCTACCACCCTGCATAAGTATAAATAAAATTGATATGTGCGCGCATTTGTTTGTATAGACTTAAATACATGTCCATATGTTTTTTGTTTTTTTTAAATAGTAGAGCGTTTTACGGCGCTCGCAACTGCATAAGGTCATATGAGCACCAAGGGGTGGGTGTCAACAGAGAAGTCTCTACAGGGATCAGACTTACTCTGCTCACCTCCCTAGCTTCAACAGCACAAGGTCTGCTTCGACTATCAAGGCACCCCGGAAATAGCAGGTCACAAGAGAGTGACAGACATACAAAAGAAGTAGAGGAAACATGACAATAGTAAGGATTAGGAAAGAAAAAGCAGCAGTTCCCTGTTGTAGATCAGGCACAGTTATGAGCGTGACATGAATCAGCCCATTTACAATTCTACTGAGCTTGAATGAGAAATGTTCCCCTTTGGGAATAGCCTAAAGACACTACAGTCAGAGGCACTGCCCCGCGGGGTATGTTTTAAAAAAGAATGTGCATAATATGTGTAATTGAGACAGCCTAGAAATAATTTGCATAAGCTGTGTATCACCTGTATGTATCAAAAAAGAAAGTTCACATTTGTAATATACAGACACAGTCTACACACCTTTAACATTTAGACAAATTACATACTTTTAACACAAACAAAATCAACATACCTTTACCACAAAGACAGTGTGTACACCTGTAACACACAGACAAAGACACATTCTACCTACCTGTAACACACAGACAAAAACACATTCTACACACCTGTAACACAGACAAAGACACATTCTACTCACCTGTAACACACACACAAAGACACAACCTGTAACACACACAAAGACACATTCCACACACCTGTAACACACACACAAAGACACCGCGTACACACCTGTTCTTCCCCCTGTCTGATCTCTCCCTTTTCTTGTTCTTTTTCTCTATCATTTTCTGCAGCGCCGCTCGTCTGGATTCTCCACTCTTCTTCCTTCCTTCACTGTTTTCACCACTCTTCTTCTTTTCCCCACCCTTCTTCGCATTCTTCCTTTCCTGCCAAAGTCTCTCCTGTTCTCTCGCCTCTAAATCCAGGTCCAAACCAGAGTCGCTCGTATCGCTGTCTTTCGACGCTGTCGGTAATTTCGGACGGAACTTTTCTTTCTTCACCGGAGTGTTATCGTCGTTGTCGGAGCTGCTAGAGTTGTCGTCTGAGCTGCCGTCACTGCCACTAGCAGACGGACAGGAAGCTCTGTCGTCGTTTCCAACATCGGCATTCTCATCAGACACGTGCCCATCACTTTCGTCTGTTTCGTCATTCTGCTTTTTCTGCCTCTTTTTATCGACATTCGTTTTCTTCTTTTCTTTTTTCGACTTTTCTCGACCATCTTTGGCCCTTTTGCTTTTCTTCGATGTTTTCTTCCTTTCAGACTTTGAGGAAGAGGATGTAGACGGTCGGCTGGGAGCGGCAAACAAATCTGGGAACACGCGGGACACGACACTCTGAACCCCGTCCGCATCAGTTGCTTCCCCTGACTCACCGACCGTCAAACCGTCCGCAATGCTGAGCAGGTCAGCTGCAGAAAGCGCAGCTGAGATTCGCCAAAACTTTTCCTAAGGAAAAAAAAAGAAAGAAAGACATTAAGACATATAGATTGACTTTACATTCCCAACCCACAAGTAATTTACAGAATTAAGTTTTAGTGCAAGTTTTACAATACTTATAACATAAATATGTCATATAAGGGCGTCGGTGGCCTAGTGGTTAGGCTCTCGGACTCGCAACCGTTAGGTCGTGGGTTCGAATCCCGTCAAGGGCCCGACGTTGTGTCCTTGGGAAAGGCACTTTACACAAATTTTCCTCACTTCACCCAGGTGGGAATGGGTACCCAGCTATAGACAGCGAAAGATCTTGTCAGTTTGTTAGTGTTCGAGCGCTTAATCAGCTGCTTGCACTATATGCTTCCCGGGAAGCTGAGAATGTTTCGGAGTGTTCTATGGTCTGCTGGGGTAATAATATAGTGTAAAGCGCATAGAGCCTGCTGTTGAGCGGGGATATGCGCTATACAAATGCTATCTATTATATCTATTTGGGCTGAAGATGAGAGGTGTCACTTGAGAGTAACATACAAAGAAAAAGAGGAGGAGAGAGAATGATGACAGATGTTGAATAGAAAAGAAGGAACGAATCACACCGGAGCACCCACCAACCACCCTCAAGGAGGAGAGATAAGGAAAATTGAGGTTTGACAGGAAAGAAGGAGCAAACCACATGAGAGCACCCACCAACCACCTGTTAATTACATGACATAGGTGTGTATTGCTATGTAGAAAATCATTCTGTCACCACGACTCACTGATGTATTTAGGCAGACAAGTTGTGTTATAGTAGAGGGTTTTACGGCGCTCGCAACTGCATAAGGTCATATGAGCGCCAAGGGGTGGGTGTCAACAGAGAAGTCTTTACAGGGAATCAGACTTACTCTGCTCACCTCTCTAGCTTCAACAACACAAGGTCTACTTCAACTATCAAGGCACCCCAGAAATAGCAGTTTACAAGAGTGTGACAAACATACAAAAGAAGTAGAGGAAAATGACAATAGTAAGGATTAGAAAAGAAAAAGCAGTTCCCTGCTGTAGATCAGGCACAGTTATGAGCGTGACATGGATGAATCAGCCCATTTACAATTCTACTGTGCTTGAACGAGAAATGTCCCCCCTTTGGGAATGGCCTAAAGACACTAGTCAGTGGCACTACCCCGTGGGGTAGTGTATCGCTATGTAGAAAATCATTCTGTCAGCACGACTCACTGATGTATTTAGGCCGACAATTGTACCATTTATTTAGAAAGGAGAGAGGTGCTGCTTTGGCCGGTTGTCATGTTGTTTGTGATCATCACAAGTTACTTGCTATTATTTCCTTTACTTTCCTCTCTTTACCACGCTAGCTATCTGCGATACCTGCAGTCACTAGGGAGGTTTACAACTTCTCTACCCCCCAGGGCAGTGCTACTAACTGTAAGTGGTCTTTTGGCAGACCTGCCACTCTATGAAATCTAAAAATCAGGATTTCAGAGTTAAAAAATCAGGATCTGGTGAAAAAAATCGGGATCAATGGCAAATCAGTCATAAAGGGCACTGGGGAAGGCGGTGTGTGTCCTGGTTCCCTTTTAATAGGCAAGTATGCAAGGCAAAACTTTGACAGCATATGCAGGGCTACTCGAGTCGATGTTGGATAGACTGGGGGAGCGAAGGTCGCAGTGATGCTGAAACACTCGTAGTCTTGAAAATAGCTGACACGTAACTCTAATCATCCACGCAAAACGCCCACGAAAAATCAGGATACTGTCGATCGAAATCGGGAAAATCGGGATGCTTGAGAATTGGGGCAAAAAAATCGGGATATCCCGATTAAATCGGGATGAGTGGCAGGTCTGCTTTAGGCCATTCCCAAAGGGGGGGATATTAACATGTTCTTATGCACAGTGCAATTGTAAATGGGCTTATGCATCAATGTCATGCTCATACTGTGCCGGAACAACAAAAGGGGGAGCTGCTGCTTTTTCTTTCCTCTTTCTTGCTATCGTTATTTTTCCTCTACTTCTTTTGGATGTTTGTCACTCTCTTGTGAACTGCTTTTTCCGGGGTGCCTTGATAGTCGAAGCAGACTCTGTGTTGTTGAGGCTAGAGAAGTGAGCAGAGCAAGCCTGATTCACCGTTTGTACTCCTCATTTGACATTCATCCCTTGGCGCTCATATGACATTATGCAAAGGCGAGCGCCGTAAAACCTTACTAAAACTAAAACTAGATACTCCTCATTAATTTATGCTGGCCGAACTATCACAAGGACATTACCTGCTCATTAGCCGGAGGTGTCACCCCGATTGACCTTAAGAAGATCAAAAAGAGCTCATCTTCCATGGCCGTTTCATTCTCCTCTGTGAGAGGAACGATTGGGGTGGGCACACAAACTGTGGATAGAAGCAAAGGGTTGATTAGATACAAAAAGCAAATTGATACAAAATGTTGATTAGCCAAATACTAAAAAGAAATCCCTCAAAAACAAACTTTGGTCACTGATGTGTTCGACAAGATCTAAGTGGGAAGTGGGTCACAATAATCAAGTAGTTTAAAAAAAAGAAAGAAAGAAGAAGAAGAAGAAGGAGGAGGAGGAGGAGGAGGAGGAGGAGGAGGAGGAGGAGGAGGAGGAGGAGGAGGAGAAGAAGAAGAAGTAGAAAAATAAGAAGAAGAAGAGGAAGAAGAAGAAGAAGAAGAAGAAGTAGAAGTAGAAGAAGAAGAAGAAGAAAAAGAAGAAGGTGGGTGACTATCTTCTTAGACAATTTCTGTTGTGACCGGAAGTCGTATTATTACTGAGTTACTCACCCCCTTCTTCCCGATCCTCTGCCGTGTTTCTCAGACCTCTCTGTATCCAGGCAATCTGATCCTTGTATCCTGCACAAAAAACAAACATCACATGTGTGCCAGGCCGACGGATGAACTGAGCAGGACGGCTCAATTTATGACAGACACCAGATTTCAAGTGTGATGCGATCGAGGAGAAGAAGAGATGTGTGGGACAAGAAATGACGAGTCCACTGAAGTAAAGTGCCTTCAAATTTTAATGGGGCTTCCCAAAAATGTTGTTGTAGGAGTGTACCAAGTTTGGCATGGCTTGAATACTCTCAGTTTTAGGATTATTTATTTGTTATTATAGTAGAGGGTTTTATGGCGCTCGCAACTGCATAAGGTCATATGAGCGCCAAGGGGTGGATGTTGTCAACAGAGAAGTCCTTACAGAGAATCAGACTTACTCTGCTCACCTCTCTAGCTTCAACAGCACAAGGTCTGCTTCAACTATCAAGGCACCCTGGAAATAGCAGGTCACAAGAGAGTGACAAACATACAAAAGAAGTAGAGGAAAATGACAATAGTAAGGATTAGAAAAGAAAAAGCAACAGTTTCCTGTTGTAGATCAGGCACAGTTATGAGCGTGAAATGAATCAGCCCATTTTCTACTGCACTTGAACGAGAAATGTCCCGTCTTTGGGAATGGCCTAAAGACACTACAGTCAGTGGCACTGCCCCGGGGGGTTCAGTTTTATGAGACAGGGAAACTTCTTTACGAAATGGACCTAGTTTATCAGATTTTCAAATTTCTCGATCTTTCTGCTGGAAGGTTGCATTTATCCCTCTCAGCTCATATGAATATCAATTTGAAACCCAAAGGGTGTACATTTTTTTCTTCTTTTCAAATATAGATTCTATCTTGATCTCAATAACGGAATAACAGATCAGGTTCAGGATCAAAATACTGGAAATACCGAAAAAAAAGCGGAAAAGTGGCATCCCTGCTCACCGTTCTCCACAAGCCTCTTAACGTAGTCGCCGACAGTCGACGCCGCCTGCCTCACAAGTAACTGCACATCTTCATCGTCATCATCATCTTCTTCGTCAGTGGAGCCATTATCACTACCCCAGCTCCTTCTTCGGCCTGTGAAGAGAAAAAAAATAATGGATTGGAAACGTTTTACATCGCCTGTAAATTCTTTGCCATATCGACAGACCGAAGGGCTAGAACCCAAATGGCCGCTGGATCGGTAAAGTAAAGTAAAAGTACATCGTCACAACAAAGATTTTTAGTTTAGTTTTAGTAAGAGTTTTACGGCACTTGCAACCCAATAAGGTCATATAAGTGCCGAAGATTAGAGGTGTTACAAGAGAGTAACAAACAAAGAAAGGAGGAGAGATCAGGACGATAGATGTTTGATAGGAGACAAGGAACAAACCACACCAGAGGACCCGCCAACCACCCACACAATTAAGATTTGTCTAGGACATGTTCTAAGAACGCAAAAGGCAAGATTAAGATTGCCTTGCCAGACATGGTATCGGAAACCAACAGAAAAAAGAAAACGAGGAAGACCAACTGGAAGCTATGGAGGCACAATAAGGGATGAGGCAATCACCCAGGGCCTGTGTGTGTGTGTGTGAGTGTGTGTGAACCCAATGCTTTGGCACAATATAACAGTTGGGGATTCAAATTACATATATATGTGTGTGTGTGTGTGTGTGTGTGTGTGTGTGTGTGTTAGTGAGAGTGAACCCAATCCTTTGGCACAATATAACAGTTGGGGATTCAAATTACATATGTGTGTGTGTGTGTGTGTGAGTGTGTGTGTGTTAGTGAGTGTGAACACAAAGCTTTGGCCCAATATAACAGAAGGGGATTCAAATATGGTCCAAACTATGTGTGTGTGTGTGTGTGAGTGTGCGTGTGTGTGTGTCAATACAAAACTTTGGCACAAAAAACAGTTGGGGATTCAAATTACATGTGAGCGTGTGTGTGTGTGTGTGTGTGTGTGTGTGTGTGTGAGTGTGTGTGTGTGTGAGTGTGTGTGAACCCAAAGCTTTGGCACAATATAACAGTTGGGGACTCAAATAGGGTCCAAACTCTGTGTGTGTGTGAGTGTGTGCCAATACAAAACTTTGGCACAAAAAACAGTTGGGGATTCAAATTACATGTGAGCGTGTGTGTGTGTGTGAGTGTGTGTGTGTGTGTGTGTGTGTGTGTGTGTGAGAGAGAGAGAGAGAGAGAGTGGCGCACGCAAGCGCACACGTTTGTGTCATTTCTTCGCTCATATGAACAAATATTTTCATTTTATTTTTACAGCTATTGTTCTGTACATGGATTTAAGTAAAGCAATAAAGAAATCTGGACATATTATCATTATCATTAAAAACTTCTCGAAAAACCACAAAGATCTCATCCATACTTCTCTTCTTCCTCTCCGGGAAGAGTCGCTCCCCCTCGTCACTCTCACTGCCGCTCCGCCCGCCATCCTCGCTCTCGCTCCTCCTGCCCCCTCGTCCACTTCCTCTTCCTTTCTTCTTCTTCCGCAGCTCCTGCCGATCAGCGACCAGACCAAGTTCCAGAATTTTCCTGGTGACCGCTTGCTTGGATTTGCCCAGAGCCTCTACACTGGACATGATGCCTGCCATAGGATCTGGATAAAAAAAACAAAAAACAAAACAAAACAAAAAACGTGTTATCTTTTGAGTAATACAATGGACTTTGGAAAAAAAACCAATATGTTCCGCCTTTTAAAGTTTAACCCTATCTGTATGCCCCGAAGTTATTTTGTACCCCCTGGGTTGTATTCTTCACATTTTAGAATACTTCTAGATCTAGATCTAGTACGAAGATCTCTTTGACTGACAGACTGCTATGCAAAGCGTATGGATCGGATTAACGAGTAAATTTCCTCTTTGGAAAATGGTGGCACAGAGTTCCCCACGTCGTATGGATACGATAGTAAAACACGACGTACGGATAGAGTTAAGTGGTGGCACAGAGTTCCCCACGTCGTATGGATACGATGGTAAAACACGATGTACGGATAGGGCTAAAGTGAATAGGAAAATTTAAACTGGGAAACAAAAAGGTTCCTGCCGTTAAGTTGAAATAGAATGGGAAAACAAGCAAAATCGGAAAACAAATAATAGGATCTATCTTTTAAGTTTACGTTTAAAAAAGACAGGGAAAACAAACAACATCAAAAATTGTTCTATCTTTTGAGAAATAGAATGGGTTTAGGGGAACTATGTTCTACCTTTTTTAAGTATAAATAGAATAGAAAAACAAAACAAAACAGGAAAACAAATAAAATGTTCGATTTAAATAAATAAAATGGGAAATCAAACAAAATAGAGATTTATCTTTGGGGAAAAAAAAAGTTTCTACCTTTTAAAGTTTAAAAGTGATGGAAAAACAAAACAAAATTAGAAAGCAACAAAAAGTTCAACCCTCACAAGTTTAAACAGAATAGGAAACAAACAAAATGTTCCATGTTTTAAGTCACAGAATGGGTTTATAAAAACAAATTAAATATTTTGTTTTTAAAGTAATAGACTGGGCTTTGGGAAACAAAAATACGTGGTGGTGGTGGTGGGTGTGTGATGTGTGTGTGTGTGTGTGTGTGTGTGTGTGTGGTTGTCTTAAAGAAGTAACAGGATGGATTTTGGAAAAGACACAAAATTTTTTATTTTTTTATTTTTTTAACAGGTAACAGGACGATCTTTGGATGGAAAAAACCCCCAAAAATATTTCCTGAAAAGAAAATTGGATGGGGTTTGAAAAACAAATAAATATTTCATTTTTAAAAAAAAAAGATAACTTGATAGGTTTTGGAAAACAACAAAATGTTTCATTATTTAAATAAAAAAATAAAAAAATGAGTGGCCGCCAACATTTGGCGACTTCCAAAGCTTGAGAGTCGTGGGATACTGTAAATTATACGGGGGTCTTTTTTTGTGTCTTTGATCAACGTTTTTCAGTAAAATCCCCACAGAAATGTGTTTTTAAATGGATATAAAAAGGTAGTGAGAATTTAAAAAAAAAAAGAAAAGAAAATTAAAATAAGAAATTGGCAACAGTCCGAAAAATGTCTATTTTTCCAATTTCACTATTTTGGCAAGCGCCCGACTTCACCACAATGCCTCACAATTTTCCTTTATTCTCCGTCACTTCCTACACAAGATACAAACAATTTTCCCTTATTCTCAGTCACTTCCTACACAAGATACAAACAATTTTCCCTTATTCTCCGTCACTTCCTACACAAGATACAAACAATTTTCCCTTATTCTCCGTCACTTCCTACACAAGACACAAACAATTTTCCCTTATTCTCTGACACTTCCTACACAAGATACAAACAATTTTCCCTTATTCTCTGCCACTTCCTACACAAGATACAAACAATTTTCCCTTATTCTCCGTCACTTCCTACACAAGACACAAACAATTTTCCCTTATTCTCCGTCACTTCCTACACAAGACACAAACAATTTTCCCTTATTCTCTGACACTTCCTACACAAGATACAAACAATTTTCCCTTATTCTCTGCCACTTCCTACACAAGATACAAACAATTTTCCCTTATTCTCCGTCACTTCCTACACAAGACACAAACAATTTTCCCTTATTCTCAGTCACTTCCTACACAAAATACACATAATTTTCCCTTACTCTGAGTCACTTCCAACACAAGATACACATAATTTTCCCTTATTCTCAGTCACTTCCTACACAAGATACACATAATTTTCCCTTATTCTCAGTCACTTCCTACACAAGATTACACATAATTTTCCTTACGGTCCGCCTCTCGGTGCAGATTGACAGCATCGGTCAGTTGCTGAACTTCCTCATCTGTCCACTTTTTGCTGGCGCTGGAAAGTAAAAGAAGAGAAAAATACCAGTTTAGTTTACCCTCTCTGGTAAATCTGGCTCATCAGCAGTCGTTATACAAAGCACGATACTTCACACATTGCATGTGATTATTAGACTCTCGGACTCGCAACCATAAGGTCATGGGTTCGAATCCCGTCCGGGGCACGACATTGTGCCCTTGGGAAAGGCACTTTACACGAATTTTCCTCATTTCACCCAGGTGGGAATAGGTACCCATCTAGAGACAGCGAAAGATCTTGTCAGTTTGTTAGTATTTGAGCACCTAACAGCTGCTTGCACTGTATGCTTCCTAGGAAGCTGAGAATTTTTTCAGAGTTCTATGGTTTGCTGGGCTAATAATATAGTGTAAAGGGCATAGAGCTTACTGTTGAGCGGGGATATGCGCTATACAAATGTTATTTATTTATTTATTATTATTATATTACGATACGTAATTTCACAAAATGATCCATATGTGACACAAATTTTATTTTGTTTGATTTTTGTTTGAGTAAAGTTTTACGGCGCTCGCAACTGCATAAGGTCATATGAGCGCCAAGGGTGGATGTCAACAGAGAAGTCCAAAACTGGGAATCAGGCTTACTCTGCTCACCTCTCTAGTCTGAACAGCAAAAAGTCTGCTTCGACTATCAACGCACCCAGGAAATAGCAGTTCACAAGAGTGCGACCAACATAATATATAAAAGAAGTAGAGGAAAATGATGATACTAAGGATGAGTAAAGAAAAAGCAGCAGTTTCCCCTTTATTGTTCAGGCACAATATGAGCATGACATTGAAAAATCAGCAAATTTACAATTCTATTGTGCATAAGAACATGTTCATATCTCCCCTTTTGGAGTGGCCTAAACAAAGTAAGACAAATGCTTGCACAAAGTACCCATGAACAAAGTAAAGTAAGACGTACGCTTGCACAAAGTAAAGTCAGGTACGTACGACGTACCCATAAACAGCGTAAAGTAAAACGTACCCTTGAACAAAGTAAAGTAAGATGTACCCATGAACAAAGTAAAGTAAGATGTACCCATCAACAAAGTAAAGTAAAACATACCCATGAACAAAGTAAAGTAAGACATACCCATCAAAAAAGTAAAGTAAAACATACCCATGAACAAAGTAAAGTAAGACGTACCCATGAACAAAGTAAAGTAAGATGTACCCATGAACAAAGTAAGGTAAGACAAATGCTTCGACAAAGTACCCATGAACAAAGTAAAGTAAAATGTACCCATGAACAAAGTAAAGTAAGATGTACCCATGAACAAAGTAAAGTAAGACATACCCATGAACAAAGTAAAGTAAAACATACCCATGAACAAAGTACAGTAAGACGTACCCATGAACAAAGTAAAGTAAGACATACCCACGAACAAAGTAAAGTAAAACATACCCATGAACAAAGTATAGTAAGACGTACCCATGAACAAAGTAAAGTAAGATGTACCCATGAACAAAGTAAAGTAAAACATACCCATGAACAAAGTAAAGTAAGAAGTAGGCTACCCTAGAACAAAACAAAGTAAGACAAACGCTTCGACAAAGTACCCATGAACAAAGTAAAGTAAGACGTAGGCTACCCTGGAACAAAACAAAGTAAGACAAATAAATGCTGGTACAAAGTAATGTAAGACGTACCCAGATTTTTTCTTCCTGATGTCCTTGGCGCTGGCGATGAGCCCTTGCTTCTTGAGCTCCCGTAGGACCTGCATGCGCGTGTGAGTCGAGGTCAGCTCCGACAGAATCAGCTCCACAGTGTCCAGCTCTGGATGAACAGACGGTTGGTACATTTGTCAGCAGCTTGTTTGTTTGTGTGTTTGTTTGTTACATTAGTTAGCAGCTTGTTTGTTTGTGTGTTTGTTTGTTACATTTGTCAGCAGCTTGTTTGTTTGTGTGTTTGTTTGTTACATTTGTTAGCAGCTTGTTTGTTTGTGTGTTTGTGTCTTTTTAGTTTAGATTAGAGGTGTAAGAGAGTAACAAACACAGAAAAACCCCAGGAGAGATAAGGACGATAGGTGTTTTGTTTTAGTTTTAGTAGAGGTTTTACGGCGCTCGCAACTGCATAAGGTCATATGAGCGCCAGAAGATTAGGGGTGCTACAAGAGAGTCACAAACACAAAAAAAGAAGGAAGGGAGATAAGGACGATAGACGTTTGATACGAAAGAAGGAGCAAGCCACACAAGAGCACCCGCCAACCATCGACTTTGTGTTGGAGTTCAGCCTTCTACTAAACACAAATATGCTTAATTGTGTGAGTTTGTTTGCTTGTGTGAAGAGAAGAACATTAAACAGTGAATGTCAACAGAAAAGACAGATTACAGGAACGGAACAGACACGAGTTCGGTGAAAACAAACAGCACAACAAATGCAGGCTTGTCAGCTTTTCCAAACCCCGATCAGGGGCACGCAACGTTATAACATCAGATTATGCAACAACTGTAAAATTACATAGGTGAAATTGGTTTTCATGTTGTGTGGTGCGGTGCGATGTGATGTGATGTGGTGTGGTGTGGAGAGGTGTGATGTGATGTGGAGAGTTGTGATGTGATGTGGTGTGGTGCGGTGTGGTGTGGTGTGGTGAGGTGTGATGTGATGTGGTGTGGTGTGATGTGGTGAGGTGTGATGTGGTGAGGTGAGGTGAGGTGTGATGTGGTGTGGAGAGGTGTGATGTGATGTGGAGAGGTGTGATGTGATGTGGTGCGGTGTGTTGTGATGTGGTGTGGTGAGGTGTGATGTGGGTGTGGTGAGGGGTGGTGTGGTGTGGTGTGGTGTGGTGTGGTGTGATGTGGTGTGGTGTGATGTGGTGAGGTGAGGTGAGGTGTGATGTGGTGTGGTGAGGAGTGATGTGGTGTAGTGAGGTGTGATGAGGTGTGGTGTGGTGTGGTGAGGTGTGATGTGGTGAGGTGAGGTGAGGTGAGGTGAGGTGTTGTGTGGTGCGGTGTGGTGTGGTGCAGTGCAGTCAGGGATGCCACTCAACTTTTTAAAAAAATAGCTGAAAATCCACGCGCCGCGGTCTTGCTAACATATGAATATCAATTTGAAACCCAAAGGGTGTACATAGAGAGAAATGACAAACAAACATAAGCACTCCCCATTATTTGAACTAATGGCGAAGTCTTCGTTTTTCCGTTATTTGAACATTTGGTGCAAGTTGTTGTGTGTGTGTGTGTTTTTTTTTTTTAAACTATAAATTCAATCTCGATCTCAATACCGGAATAGCGGATCAGGATCAAAATACAGGAAAAAAGCGAAAAAGTGGCATCCCTGTGCAGTGTATGTGATAAGGCTATAAAATTTTGAACTGCCAAATCCGAGACAGTCCTTGGAAATTATACAGTTAGCAAGCCTGTGAATATCTACCTCAAATAATGTTTTAATATAAATTAAAAGAAAAAGAAAGAAAAAAAGAAAGAAAGAAAGAAAAAAGAAAAAGAAAGAAAGAAAAAGAAGAAAAAGAAAGAAAGAAAGAAAAAAGAAAAAGAAAGAAAAAAGAAAGAAAGAAAGAAAAAAGAAAAAGAAAGAAAAGAGAGAAAGAAAGAAGAAAAAGAAAGAAAAAAAGAAAGAAAGGGAAAAAGAATGAAAACGCCACCAACGTACCGGGGTCTTCGGCATCTTTGTACTTCTCAAACAACGCCTGCAGTTCCTGCTCCTCATGTTCCTTCCACAGGATCTTGCCTTTGCTGGAAACAAAAACAAAACAGTTTTCAACATTTCCTCAATCCTGATATCTGTGTGGACAGTTGAGCTGAGAAAAGAGCAAACATTGAGGGAGTAAGAGACAAACCAGCCAACCTACGTTAAATTTTTCGGGTGAAACGAGAGAGGGGGGTGAGAGGGAGAGTGGGAGCGGGATAGAGAGAGAGAGAGAGAGAGAGAGAGAGAGAGA
>NW_004797490.1:370356-377534 GCF_000002075.1 Aplysia californica | reverse complement strand
TGACCGAAATAAGAATACAATGAGACGAAATTATATTTGTTTCTTTCCCTGTATTACAACAAATAATCTATATTTAGTATATTATATATAATATGTATTGTTTATAGTAGACTTTTGTTAAAAGATGGGGCCCAAATGGCAAGTCGGCCGGAAAAAAAACGAAAAAAGCCGGAAGATTTACATCCCTGTACAGGAGAAGTTTGGCTTAATTGGTGGGTACATTTGTCTGGTTATAGAGAAATCTCTCCTCGACTCTTGAAGAAACTGAACAAGGGGAAAAAATTTACCTTCGATTTTCTCAAAACAGCATTTTTCCGGATAGCCCCCTTGTGCTTAAAAGCAACCAATTCTACCTACGACTGCCCATTTTCTTTTTCTTCTTTTTCAAAAACAAACCAAACAAATTTCCCACCTTTTGTAGTTAAAGTCGTAGTCCCCTGTGATGGCCAGAGATATAATATAAATGACCACAGAAATTCTACCCTCGACTTTCATTTTCTTTTTCTAAAAAAACCAAAAAAAAAACCAAACAAATTTCCCACCTTTAGGAGTCAAAGTCGTAATCCCCTGTGATGGCCAGAGATATAATATAAATGACCACAGATAATTCTACCTGCGACTTTCATTTTCTTTTTCTTAAAAAACAAACAAAAAAACCAAACAAATTTCCCACCTTTAGGAGTTAAAGTCGTAGTCCCCTGTGATGGCCAGAGCTATATAAATGACCATAGACATGCACTGAAAATTCTACCTGCGACATTCTTTTTCTTACTTTTTAAAAAATCCAAACAAATTCCTCACCTTTTGTAGTTAAAGTCGTAATCCCCTTTGATGGCAGGAGATATATAAAGGACCATAGACGTGCACAAAAATTCTACCTGCGACCTTCTTGTTCTTCTTTAAAAAAAAAAAACCCAAACAAATTTCCCACCTTTTGGAGTTAATGTCGTAATCCCCTGTGATGGCCAGGGATATATGAGAGGCAGCGTGGTGGAATCAGGTTCTCGTCAAAATAATCAAATTGAGGAAACTTGCATTTTTCCACAGGTTTGTGCATTTTTATCAAATTTTTGTTTTTTGGCTCAACACCTTTCATGCCCATTAAAGAACTCATTTCTGTGTGGATTTTTCAGGAATAACGTCGATTAAAGGCACAAAAAATGCAAATTTTCAGTCACCACGGACTCTTCAAATAAGGGAATAACTAATCTTTGGCCGTCTTTTTTTCACTAATTTTACCTCTGAAAACAGGTGACCCTCACCTCTTTCATTCTCAAATATCTCAACTTGTATTTAAAATAAATGGATATTTCTTTCATCCAAAGAAAGACAAGTGAAAAAACTTCAAGATGATACCAATAACTCTACATGCCCAAAAATTGACGAGAGCCTGGTTCCACCACGCTGCCTCACAATATAATTGACCACAGATAATTCTACCTGCGACTTTCATTTTCTTTTTCTTCTTTAAAAAAAACACCAAAAAACCCACCGAAAAACAACAAAACAAACAAACAAATTTCCCACCGTTTGTAGTTAAAGTCGTATTCCCCTGTGATGGCCAGAGATATATATAAATGACCATAGACATGCACAGAAAATTCTACCTGCGACTTTCTTCTTGTTCTTAAAAAAAACCAAAAAAACAACAAATTTCCCACCTTTTGGAGTTAATGTCGTAATCCCCTGTGATGGCCAGGGATATATGTGAGGCAGCGTGGTGGAATCAGGTTCTCGTCAAAATAATCAAATTGAGGAAACTTGCATTTTTCCACAGGTTTGTGCATTTTTATCAAATTTTTGTTTTTTGGCTCAACACCTTTCATACCCATTAAAGAACTCATTTCTGTGTGGATTTTTCAGGGAAAACGTCGATTAAAGGCACAAAAAATGCAAATTTCAGTCACCATGGACTCATCAAATGAGGGAATAACTAATCTTTGGCCGCCTTTTTTTCACTAATTTTACCTCTGAAAACAGGTGACCCTCACCTCTTTCATTCGCAAATATCTCAACTTGTATTTAAAATAAATGGATATTTCTTTCATCCAAATAAAGACAAGTGAAAAAACTTCAAGATGATACCAATAACTCTACATGCCCAAAAATTGATGAGAGCCTGGTTCCACCACGCTGCCTCACAATATAATTGACCACAGATAATTCTACCTGCGACTTTCATTTTCCTTTTCTTTAAAAAAACAAAAAAACAAAAACAAAATCAAATTTCCCACCTTTTGGAGTTAAAGTCGTATTCCCCTTTGATGGCCAGAGATAATAATAATAATAATAATGATAATGAAGATCATTTCTATAGCGCCCACTCCCGTGTAAACACAGCTCTAGGCGCTTTACATAAATGCATGTAAGAAAAATATTCATGCACGCGACACACACACACACTCACACTCATATACACACAAACACACACACATATACATATACACACACACAAACACACGCATACACACTCACGAATACATAACACGCACACATGTATGCCAAACACACACTCACACACACGTATACACACACGTATACACACACACACACATCTACTTGCTTATCGCACGCACACGATTACACATCGTCACGAAATGAGAATAAAATAATATATACACTGCAATTCACAAAATACATAAATGGATACATAGACATTTACATAACATTGTACTGAACATGAATCTACTGACTTAAAAAGGATGTCATTAAATGTGTCTTTAAAGATTTTTAAAATTTAGACTCAGATGTTGTATGTCTCAAGGGTTGGGGAAGAGAGTTCCAAACTGACGGAGCAAGGTGGGCGAACGATCTTTCGGCTAATTTTTTACCGCCTTTTCTAGGAACTCGTAAAAGATACTGGTCGCCTGATCTTAGTGATCTAGATGGAACATAAATCTGGATGAGATCACTAAGATATGAGGGAGCTTTGTTATTGACACATTTATGACATAATATTGCAATTTTATATGACATTCTAGCTGACACGGGAAGCCAATGCAACGTTCTTAACATGGGAGTAATGTGGTCCCTCTTCTTTTTCTTTAGTACAAGCCTAGCAGCATGATTTTGAAAACGTTGTAACTTGTGAAGAGAGGTATTTGGTAAGTTAGCTAGTAAAGCATTGCAATAATCGATGCGTGAAAACAAGAAAGATGACACGAGCGTTTTCAACGAGTGTTCGTTCAAAAACATAGACATATGACCAATTCTACGACCACAGATAATTCTACCTGCGACTTTCATTTTCTTTTTCTTCTTTAAAAACAAAACAAAAACAAAAAAAACAACAAAACAAACAAACAAATTTCCCACCTTTTGTAGTTAAAGTCGTAATCCCCTGTGATGGCCAGAGATATATAAATGACCATAGACATGCACAGAAAATTCTACCTGCGACTTTCTTGTTCTTCTTTAAAAAAACAAAAACCCAAACAAATTCCCCACCTTTTGGAGTTAAAGTCGTAATCCCCTGTGATGGCCAGAGCTTCGTTCCTCGTCTTCCAGAACATGAGGTCCACAAACACTTTCTTGTTCACCTGGGCGATGGCCGTGAACTGTCGCACCACAAAGCAGGCAAACTTGGACAGCTCCTTCAATCAGAATTGAAGAGAAACATCATCATCATCAACATTATCATGATCATCATCAACATTATCATCAACATTATCATCATCAACATTATCATCATCATCTGCATCATCATCAGAGCTGTATTTACACGGGAATGGGCGCCATAGAAATGATCTTCATTATTATTTTCATCATCATCATCATCAAGTGTCAGATCTGCGGCAGACATCAGCCATCATGGTTCTCAAATGAATGGTTTAATAAATGCACTTTCATAAACAAAAATCTACTTTTATTCTGAAAATCTTTATGCAAGTAATATAAAATTTAAATTCTCTCTCTCTCTCTCTCTCTCTAAATATATATAAGTATTTTCACAATTCTTATGCAGCCACAAAAAAATTTCCACTCGGACAAGAAAATATTTTTAGAAAAATGTGACATACGCATTTCTTGAACTGAACCATCGTGGTAAACTTCTAGGTCCAGGTAAACTTCAAGGTACATGTATACTTCTTGGTTGTTGGTTTTTTTTTAAAACACAGTACACACACACAAAAAAAGACAATAGATCTATAAAAAGAAATTGTGGTTAAAAAAAAAAAAAGTGAAATCTGGAGAAAAATTTATTTTTTTAAAAATCAGAAACATTTCGACCCCTGTCTACCTTGTATCTGGGCATCTTGGCAAACGGCCCATGCAGCAGCGAGCTGAAGGTTTTGAACACGGACGCTTGGAATAACATCCCGGTGTAGCCCAGGTCGTGAGAGACTCGGTGCATCATCTTGACCAGGCAGTGGTTCACCGAGTCGGAATTCTCCGGAAACTCGCAGAGCAGCGTGGCGTAAGTTTTGACGACGTCTTGGTGGGCAAAACTGTGAACAGTCGCAACCATGTTTTGTTTTGTGTGTGAAAAAAAGGTACGCTGCTAAATGTTTTGTTTTAGTAAGAGTTTTACGCCACTTGCAACAAAAGTGATATCAATTTCGAAGATTAGAGGGTTGTTTTTTTTGGTAAGAGTTTTAAGGCATTTGCAACACAATTAGGTGATATAAATGCTGAAGATTAGAGGTGCTAAAAGAGAGGAACAAACACAAAAGAGAAAGAAGACAGATAAGGACGATAGATGTTCTATAGGAAAGAAGGAGCAAACCAGACAGGAGCACCTTCCAACCACCCACTGTTATTAAGTGTCTTAGAAAAACGTGTTTTTTATTTAAAGTTTTAGTAGAGGTATTACTGCGCTTGCAACTGCATGAGGTCATATGAGCGCCAGAATATTAGAGGTGTTACAAGAGAGTAACAAACATAAAAAAGAAGGAAGAAAGATGAGGAATATAGATGTTTAATAAGAAAGGAAGAGCAAACCACACCAGAGCACCTTCTTCCAACCACCCTCTGGTATTAAAAGTCTTTAAAATGTGTTTAATGTCTTTTAGTAGAAGTTTTACAGCCCTTATAACACATATGTTTAAACATCTCGAGAAGAGACAGACAAAGAAATGAAGACATCAGACAATGAGTGGGCGTCAAATTGAGCGTGGAATACACACCAAGAGACAGCAAGGAAGGTGGTTTGGACACGTTATGAAAATGGGGCCACAGCAGCCAGCCTCAAAGGCCTAAAAAATGACATCCAATGGCTTCACGGCAAAAGGGAAACCAAGAAAAAGACGGAGGTGGAGGTGGTGGTGATGATGATATTGATGATGATGATGAACGATGATGATGATGATGATGGTGATGATGATGATGATGGTGATGATGTTGATGAGAGATGGATAGTGATGGATGGTGGTGATGATGATATTGATGATGATGATGAACGATGATGATGATGATAATATTGATGATGATGATGATGATGTTGATGATGATGATGATGGTGATGATGATGATGATGGTGATGATGAACGATGATGATGATGATGGTGATGATGTTGATGAGAGATGGATGGTGATGGATGGTGGTGATGATGATATTGATGATGATGATGAACGATGATGATGATGATGATGATAATATTGATGATGATGATGATGATGTTGATGAGAGATGGATGGTGATGATGATGATATTGATGATGATGAACGACGACGATGATGATGATGATGATGATGATGTTGATGAGAGATGGATGGTGATGATGATGATATTGATGATGAACGATGATGATGATGCTATTGATGATGATGATGATGATGTTGATGAGAGATGGAGGGTGATGTTGATGATGATGAACGACGATGATGATGATGATGTTGATGAGAGATGGATGGTGATGGATGGTGATGATGGATGGTGATGATGATGATGATGATGATGACGATGATGATGAATGAAGAAGCCCAAGAGGCGAAACGTAGAGTTGTGTCAATTAAACATATGTTAAACATTTTATATTTTCATATTATTTTGTCTGACAATTAAGCAAGACTCTCCCTCCGACTCCACTTTCCAAACAATGATAATAATTGTGATGAGGATGATGATGATGATGGTGATGATGAGAAGAAGGCAATACCATGTTCCTGAAGAAGCTAGAATTGGCAAAATGCCAAACGTCTAAGAACATCTGATTAAATAAATACGAAAAACTATATTTATGTCTTCGGTATTTTTCTCCTGTAAATCAATGATAATGATGATGGTGAAGATGAAAATTAAGATGATAATGACGATGACAACTATGAATATGACGATGATGATGATTATGATGATGATGTTGATGATAATGAATGTGAATATGATTATGATGATAATAATGACGATGAATATGAATATGATGATGATGATGATGCAGAGACATTTTGTTAGATCTGGACAAGAAGACCCCCCTCCAGTGAGACACTGTTTCACATCCCCGTCCACTATTTCCCCCTGCTCACTCAGAGATAAACAGCTTGAAGTCAAACTCCTGCTCCGACGTCCTCACTTCCTCCATCTCCTCCTCCTCCACTGGGAATGAGACAAACAACACGTCAACAACAAAACTAGCATAATAATAATAATAACGATAATAATCATGATGACAATAATAATAATGATGGTGATGATAATAATGATAATGATAATAATAATAATAATGATGATGATAAAAATAATTATGATGATAATAATAATGATGATGATGATAATGATAATAATAATGACAATAATAATAACGATAATAATAATCATTATAATTATTATCATAATAATAACAACAACAATACTAATAATGATGATAATGCAACTACTCTATGAATATGATAATAATGATAATACAACTGCTACTAATAATAATAAATAATAATAACAATGATGATGATGATAATGCAACTACTCTACTACTTATAAGAATATGATAATTATAAAACAACTGCTACTACTTATAGTAATCAATAATAATAACAATGATGATGATGATAACCATAATGCAACTGCTGTTACTTATAAGAATACAAGAACAATAATAATAGAACTGCTACTACTCATAATAATATTTGCAGTTATGTGTAGTGCGTATCCATGTACCACTGTAGGCTCTATTGGCTATACGACTATTGTTAGAGAGAGGGGGAGACGGAGAGAGAGAGGGAGAGAGAGAGGGGGAGGGAGAGAG
>NW_004797490.1:368319-370065 GCF_000002075.1 Aplysia californica | reverse complement strand
GAGAGAGAGAGAGAGAGAGAGAACAAAGCAAAAGTCCACAGTTACCATCCTGCCCTTCAATGTCCTCCACATTCTCCTCCACTGGGATCTGTGACTGTCGACCTAAGGAGGGAGAAAAAAAACACACAAAAAAAACAACATTAGTCCACTCTCAAAGCCCCAAACCTTATCCACACTTTTTTTTTTACATCTTTCATTGATGCTCATTAATATTATGCATGAGATTGTAAGCCTACGTGTGTGTGCATGAGTGTGTGTGTGTGTGCGTGTGTGTGTGTGTGTGTGTGTGTGTGTGTGTGTGTGTGTGTACACGGGGTGAAACACCAAACCAATGTGCCAGAATCTGGACAATAAAGATGTACCTTGTCTTATCTTATCTTAATCACACCCTAATCCACACTATAACACCTTTATTCACACTGTCATACCTTTAAATAATAACAATGATAACAGCAACCATAATAAAGTAGTAATAATAACAATAACAACAATAACAATAATAATAACAACATTAATAACTTTCATGGCATTTGCAACACATATTGGTTATAATTAACTTTCTAAAATGAAGAGTTTCGTGAGGGTTCTTTAAAAAAAAGTCTTAATACGAGTTTTACGGCACTTGCAACACAATAAGGCCAATCATGTAAGTGCCGAAGATTACAGGTGTTACAAGACAGTAAGTAACACAAAAAAGAAGAAGGAGAGATAAAGACCATAGATGTTTTATAGGAAAGAAGGAGCAGACCAGAACAGAGCACCCGCCAACCACCCACACCCACTGGGTGACATTGCATGCAGGGAAGGAGGAAGAAGGAAGAAGCGGAGAGCGACAGTGGCCGGTTTTTTTTTTTCTTTCTTTAGTTTCTTGGTAAGACTTTTACGGCATTTGCAGAACAATAAGGTCCTACACGTGCCCAGGAGTAGAGGCTTTACAAGACAGTAACAAACAAAGAAAAGAAGATGAAAGATAAAGACGATGGAAGATATGAAAAAAAACCCAAGCAAACCGCACCATCAGAGCACCCGCCACCCAACCACTGAGTTGTTTGTTTTAGTAAGAGTTTTACGGCACTTGCAACACAGTAAGGTCATATAAGTGCCCAAGATTAGAGGTCTTACATGAAAGTAAAAAAAAACCCCAACAAAAACAAAGAAAAGAGAGATAAGGACGGCAGAAGATATGAACAACAACAAAAAAAGAAGCAAACCGCACCAGAGCACCCGTCAACCCCCTACTGGGTGACATTGCAGGGAAGAAAGAAGAAGGAAGAAGGAAGACGGGAGAAGGAAGAAAGAAGAAGGAAAAAGAGAGAAGGAAAAAGGGAGAAGGACAAAGGGAGAAGGAAGAAGGGAGAAGGAAAAAAGGAGAAAAAAGAAGGAAGAAGGAAGAAGGGAGAAGGAAGAAGTGAGAAGGAAGAAGGGAGAAGGAAGAAGGGAGAAGGAAGAAGGGAGAAGGAAGAAGGGAGAAGGGAGAAGGGAGAAGGAAAAAAGGAGAAGGAAGAAGGGAGAAGGAAAAGGGAACACGGAAAAAAGGAGAAGGAAGAAGGGAAAAGGAAGAAGGGAGAAGGTTAAAAGGGGAGAAGGAAAAGGGGAGAAGGACAAAGGGAGAAGGAAGACGGGAAAAGGGAGAAGGAAAAGGGGAGAAGGAAAAGGGGAGAAGGACAAAGGGAGAAGGAAGACGGGAAAAGGGAGAAGGAAAAGGGGAGAAGGAAAAGGGGAGAAGGACAAAGGGAGAAGGAAGAC
>NW_004797490.1:366566-367588 GCF_000002075.1 Aplysia californica | reverse complement strand
GGGGGTTTCTCTCTCTAGGGTGTTTTTAGTTTTGTTTTTGTGAGTTTTTGCTTTTTTTGCTGTTGTTGTTTTGGGGTTGTTGTTTTTTTCGTTTCTTAACTAAAGAGAAGCACATCTGCACAATAAAGGTCATTCAGTGCTGGAGAAAAAGTTTTACGGCGCTTGCAACACAATAAGGTCATATAAGTCCCGAAGATTAGAGGTGTTACAAGAGAGTAACAAACACAAAAAAGGAGGCGAGATGAGGACGATAGATGTTTGATTGGTAGGAAAGAAGAAGCAGACCACACCAGAGCACCCGCCAACCACCCACCGATAGATGTTTGGTAGGAAAGAAGAAGCAAACCACACAAGAGCACCCGCCAACCACCCACCATCAAATCTGTTCGCTTCTCTAAAGAGAGGCTAGTTTTAATAAATGTTTTACGGCACTTGCAACACAATAAGGTCATATAAGCGCCGAAGATTAGAGGAGTTACAAGAGAGTAACAAACACAAAAAAGAAGGAGGCGAGATAAGGACGATAGATGTTTGGTAGGAAAGAAGAAGCAAACCACACCAGAGCACCCGTCAACCACCCACCGATACATGTTTGATTGGAAAAAAGAAGCAAACCACGCCAGAGCACAGACACACCAACACAATAATGGTCATTACGTGCTGGGAAAAACTAAGACAGACAGTCAAAGACAATAAAGGGAAAGTAAACAAGTAGGACCTAACAGTGGCACCCTCCAACCACCCGCTAAAACATCACCATAGCTGCCAAAATTTCACCCCCCCCCCAAAAAAAAAAAAAAAAAAAAAAACACAGCAGAAAAAACAACAACAACAACAAAAACAACAACAACAACAACATCATCATCATCATCAAAAAAACCCAGCAAAACAACAACAATAAAACACCAACAAAAACAAAAAACAAAACGTACTCACTCAATGCTCTCTCGTGGCGGGTCAAGATGGTGTACATTGACACCCCCACCCCCCTCCCTTTCAACCCTTCACACACACACACACAC
>NW_004797490.1:364920-366466 GCF_000002075.1 Aplysia californica | reverse complement strand
CACACACACACACACACACACACACACAAACACACACACACACACATTAAGACATCTCTACATGTAATAAACTTAAACTATTCAAACTAGAGAGCTCCCTCCAATGATTCACGTATGGACTTCGTCCTCATTAACATTCGCAAATCCGGGTCTTAAGTTCATAACTTTTCTTCAGCATCATAACGAACCACGAGGAAAAATACTAGAAAATAGAATTGTTTATTCGGGTGTTTGTTCGTTCGTTTGTTTGTTTGTTCTTTTAGCTTTAGTGAATTTTACGGCACTTGCAACACAATAAGGTCAAATAAGTGCCACAGATTAGACACGTGTCACAAGAGAGTAACAAACATAAAACAGAAGGAGGAGAGATAAAGACGAAAGATGTTTGATAGGAAAGAAGGAGCAAACCATTCCAGAGCACCTGCCAACCACCAACGGTTGTTTGTTTGTTTGTGTAATAAGAAGCGCATCGGCACAATGATGATCATTCAGTGATGGGGTAAAAAAGTAAGACAGACAGCGCATTTCGGAGGCGGGTCTCCAACCCTTTAGTTTTAGTAGAGGTTTTACGGCGCTCGCAACTGCATTAGGTCATATAAGTGCCAAAGATTAGGTACGTGTCACAAAAGAGTAACAAACATAAAAACAGTAGGAGGGGAGATACGGACGATATACGTTTGATAGGGAAGAAGGAGCAAAACCACATCAGGACACACGCCAACCACCCACTTTCCAACCCTGCCTGTCAAGGCCAACCCCGAGCTGAGAGAGGGTCCCAAGCAAAGTCCCATCAGAAAGACCGAGGTGGTAAACTCGATAAAAATGTTCACTCCATTCGGGGAATCGAACTCGGGTCTCCAGCGTGCAACAGCGGGGCGCCTAACCGCTACACCACAGACGCCGGTGCAGAAAATAATTTAGCTTTAGTAAGAGTTTTACGGCACTTGCAACACAATAAGGTCATATAAGTGCCGAAGATTAGAGGTGTTACAAGAGAGTAACAAACACAAAAAAAGAAGGAGGGGAGATCTATAAAGACGACAGTTGTGTGATAGGAAAGAAGGAACAGCAAACCATACCAGAGCACCCGCCAACCACCCGTGCAGAAAAAAACGGACTTCCGTAATAAGACCCTTGCTTTTGATAAGTGTTTTACAACATTTGCAACACAATGCGGTCATAATCTTAAGTGCCGAAGAATAGATGAGTTACAAAAGAGCAACAAACACAAAGAAGGAGGAGGAGAGATAAGGACGATAGATGTTTGGCAGGAAAGAAGAAGCAAGTCACAAAAGAGCACCGACCAACAAACCACAAACTCAGGCCCTTAAAAACGTATGAAATGCGTATTCGACGTACAAGTTGGTTGGCAGCTATTCTTCAGTACGAAAGAGTCACTTTAAAAACCAACCAATCAAACGTGACGTGGCAACAGCAACACAATGTTGAGTCAGCGGCGAACCAGAGCTAAAATTAGAAACACGCAAACGCGCGTAGGCGCACGTGTGTGTGTGTGTGTGTGTGTGTGTGTGTGTGTGTGTGTGTG
>NW_004797490.1:362918-364667 GCF_000002075.1 Aplysia californica | reverse complement strand
CACGCCTCGAGCGCGAATCTTTAGTCATACAATCTAGGTTTTTTTTTCTAGAACGTAAATAAAGGAAGTGCACGTGTACCGGTTTATACTCTCCAGTTTCCGTCTGTCAATCTGATCCATCTATATCCCTCTTGTATACTCTCTTGTATCAATCCGTTCCTCCATCCATCTATCCCTCCTCTCTAGTACCTATCTGTCCATCCATCCATCAGTCTACCCCTACTCTTTGTATCCATCTATTCGTCCTCTCGATGTATCTATCTACCTATCTATACTCATGTCCATGATTTAATCACCATCCATCTGTCCATTCTTTACCCTCTTCTATAACCACCAGACTGTCCATCCACCTATCCTTCTCTCGACACCAATCTGTCCATCCATCTATCTCTCCTCCCCCCCTCTCTCTTTACACCCAACTATCTATCCTCTATCCCTCTTCTCTACACTCATCCATCCATCCAATCACCCATCCATCCACTCCCCCAAAACCAGGACAGTGCTACTGACTGAAGTTATCTTTAGGCCATTCCCAAAGAGGGAATGTTCACATGTTTTTATGCACAGTAGAATTGTAATTGGGCTGATTTATCAATGTCATGCTCATACTGTGCAGGAACAACATAGGGGGAACTGCTGCTTTTTCTTTCCTCTTCCTTACTATCGTCATTTTCCTCCTCAGCTTCTTTTGTATGTTTGTCACTCTCTTCTGAACTTCTATTTCCGGGGTGCCTTGATAGTCGAAGCAGACTTTGTGCTGTTGAGGTCAGAGATGTGAGCACAGTAAGCCTGATTCCCTGTTCGGACTTCTCTGTTGACACCCACCCCTTCGCGACCTCAGTGCTTTCCTGTCGTATCTCCATTTTTTAACAGTGAAAATGTGACTTCTTCCTAAGCTCACTCTTTGTTATGAACTATTTTCACTGTTATTAAAACTGGAGATACGACAAAAAAGCATCGAGGTCGCACGCCTTGGAGCTCATATGACCGTATACAGTTGTGAGCGCCGTAAAACCTCTACTAAAACTAAACAAACATCCACTCCCCCATCAGACAACGAGGCGCGGGCGCCATCCGGCCTGAGAGTCCAAACGTTTATTCAACTCGCGATAATACGGCGTCTTCAAGAGGATGGCAACCGAATGACTTTCCAGAGGTCCTTGACCTCAAGAGCTATCTTTCCTGTACAATCCCACGGTCCATCACTGTCAGCGACAGAGAAAATTAGTCATCAGCGACATAGCCGACTCATCAGCGACAAAATGAAAGTCCACCTCAGAATTTACAACAAAATTGTATCTGACGATGTCGACCTTTTTTTGGAGTTAGTTTAGTATAAGAGTTGTTTTTTTGTAGATGTTTTACGGCGCTCGCAACTGCATAAGGTCATATGAGCGCCAGAAGATTAGAGGCGTTACAAGAGAGTAACAAACACAAAAAGAATGAGGAGAGATGAGGACGATAGGCGTTTGATGGGAAAGAAGAAGCAAACCACACCAGAGTACCCACCAACCACCCAATAAAGTCTATCTCAGATTCAGAATTACAACAACATTCTATCTGACGATGCTGGCCTTTTTAAAGTTATTTTAGTTTAACAATAAGGTAATAATAATAATAATAGATAGCATTTGTATAGCGCATATCCCCGCTCAGCAGCAGGCTCTATGCGCTTTACACTATATTATTACCCCAGCAGACCATAGAACACTCCGAAACATTCTCAGCTTCCCAGGAAGCATACAGTGC
>NW_004797490.1:358727-360668 GCF_000002075.1 Aplysia californica | reverse complement strand
AGCACAGTATTCTAGACTTGTGCGCCAAAATACCAGTACGGTAAGGGTTGCGCTGCAATGTAGTTGTAGACGCCTGTGCCAGTACTGGCAGAGAAAGCAGCCACCAGCTGTCCCCAAGGAGCAAACAAACAGGCTGAAGGAGGGTGTGTGGGGGGGGGGGTGGCGGGGGGGGGAAGGTACGGGGTGTTTTGTGGAAACCGCTTTGTCCGGTCTCCATAACAGCCAGAAAAGGAGATGAGAGAGAGAGAGAGAGAGAGAGAGAGAGAGAGAGAGAGAGAGAGAGAGAGAGAGAGAGAGAGAGAGAGAGAGAGAGAGAAAGAGAAAGGAGGGAGGGGGGGTCCCCTCTTGACCTCAATATAAGTGACTTCACGCCTGTGAACCCAGCGAAGATACATTCTGTACGTACATTTGTAGAGGAGCTGGGATAATGCACAACAATGGAGGAAAAACCCCCACCCCACAACGATCACAGATTAAGTTTTTGTTAGTAGGAGAAAGAGTTTTTTGATTGTTGGTTTCGTTGTTGTTGTTTGTTGAGGTTGGTTTTTTGTTGTTGTTGTTGGGGTTTTTTTGGGGGTGATAGTGTTTTACGGCGCTCGCAACTGCACAAGGTCATATGAGCGCGCGGGACACATTAAACATTTTTCAGTTGTTAGGACATTTTTTCGAGTTCTGCCCGGGTGGTGGCCGAAGCCTACTCTTATAGGTTTTGGACCAATAAGAGATCTTTAAGGTGCGCAACTTCCACATGGGCCCTCCGAGATTGTTCGCCCTTGTCCGAGAAGGCTAGGTGTAGATCTTTCCTACCAGAAAGATCAGGGGTGTGACTGAAAGACAGCAGTAAGAAGGAGCAAAGGACTAGCAGCAGAAAGGCTGCAGCAAGAGTCAGGAGCTCAGAGGAAGGGGCGAAGGAGGTGGGGAGGAGGGGGCAGAAAAAGAAGACGAAAGCAGACGACAAAACATTGCTAGAGAGCAGAAAAGGAGGTGAAAGGAGGCAATTTTAGAGAAGAAAAATTTGTGGTCGCTACCCGGGTTCAAACTCGGGACCTTTAAAGGAGTAGCCAACACCTTAACCTCTAGGCCACGAGAGCCCCCTGGGATAGATCTACACATTATAGGTATCCCTAGATCTAGCAGCCCGGGTTGGCCCTGACAGTGACAGGCAGGGTCTAAGCCCACCCGTAAGTGACCTCTCCTGTATTATTTGTTTTAGTAGAGGTTTTACGGCGCTCGCAACTGCATAAGGTCATAGAGCGCCAGAAGATTAGAGGTGTTACAAGGGAGTAACAAACACGAAAAAGAAGGAGGGGAGATAAGGACGATAGATGTTTGATAGGAAAGAAGAGGCAGCAAACCACACCAGAGCACCCACCAACCACCCGCCTTGTCGCCCCCTGAATGACCTCTCCTGTATTGGTGATGGACGGACAACACCTACATTTTAAAAAGCCGCCCACATTGACTTGACGCTGTTTAGAGCAATTGGGAAGCGGGCTGCCTCGAATCTGTCTGTCGCAGCCAACGGGTCGAGATGAGAGGGTCAGTCACAACGTCCCAGCAAACAGACGGAGAAGGTAGGACAGAGGCGAATAGCCTCGAAGGTCTCGTGTAGAAATTGCGCACGTTAAAGATCCCTTGGTGGTCCATAATCGATATAAGAAGAGTAGGCTTCTGCTGCGACCCCGGTACAAATTGAAAATGCATAATGTGTCCCGCGCGCTCATAATATGACCGTTTGCAGTTGCGCCGTAAAACTGTCCCCGGGGTTTTATGCACACCGCATAAATTACCAAAATTTTGGCATTATGTCTGATTATTTTCCTTTATCGTTCTTTGTTAAAATTAACAGAATCGAATTATTTCACATTTTTGGGCTCAGTTCGCATATTTTCAGAATTTATTTTTTTGTGCGCATAAAACCGCGGGGACAGGTAAAACACT
>NW_004797490.1:355634-358288 GCF_000002075.1 Aplysia californica | reverse complement strand
TGAGAGAGAGAGAGAGAGAGAGAGAGAGAGAGAGAGAGGTTTACGCTAAAGTCCGCTCTCTACTGTAAACATACGATTATTTGGAGGTCATTTCCTAGATTTTTGGTGAGTTTCGTAAAAGTTTTACAGCGCTCGCTCATATATATATATATAATATGGTCACATTTCGTTCAGTTTGAGAAAAAAGAAATAACGGCACGATATTGGCCATTCAATTTGTTTTGGTTTTTTGGGGGTTTTTTGGTAGAGGTTTTACGGTTTTGCTCATTGGGTCATATGAGCGCCAGAAGATTAGAGGCGTTACAAAGAGAGTAACATAACAAAAGTAAAAAAGAGGAAGGGGGAGATAAAGACGATAGATGCTCGATAGGAAAGGAGGAGCAAACCACACCAGAGCACCCGCCAACCACCCACTGACCTTTTTGTGTTGCAAGTGCCGTAAAACTCTTGCAAAAAAACAAACAAACAATTAAATAAACTATTTTGAAAAGTGACGTATGACGGAGTCTTACACTGAGTAGTCAATTGTCAAATCATCATCCAGTGCCAGGTCTGCGACAGACATTGGTGATCATGGTTCTCCATTCATTCCTTTGCTCGGATGCTCTCAAAAAAGCTACGTTCCCCTGATCTTTCCCTGTTACGGTACCCATTTGTTTAGGTTACCCAAGTATGTTGTTCTGGGCCTTCCTCTGCCTCGCTTGCCCTCAATTTTGCCAGTGAGAGCTAGGTGGTCAAGACCCTTATGTCTATTTATGTGTCCCAAAAACTGCATTTGTCGTTTCCTGATTGTTTTTAACATTGAGCGTCCCACGTGGGCTTTATCAAGCACTACCTCATTTGATTTCTTTTCCTTCCACGATACTCTTAGCAGTCTCCTAAGAAACCACACAATTGTTAAATAATGTTGGTTTTTTAAAATCAATTATTTAAGTAGTTAATTATTAATAACCCCCCCCCCCCTTAATATTAGAAGTCTTACAGCACACACAAGCACAAACAAGCGTAGTATCGTAATAATAATGTTGTGAGTGAGCGGCAGAAATTAGAGCCAGATATAAATACACATATTATATTTATAATATAGTATATATATATGTAATTATATTTCTTCCTCTTCTTCTGAGCGCTTCATGGCAATGCGGGCGTCTGGCGTGGGCACTTGGCGGGAGAGGAGGGCAAAATCCGGATAATCTATAAGGAAAACCGGATAATTCTCAATGAAATATTATCCGAATTCAGACTCTCAACTCTCTTTCCTGACACGTTTGCCGAAGTGGGGTGCACCAATTTGTTGAAGTAGTCCTAAACCGTTTGTCGAAGTGGTTCTAACCCATTTTCTGCAGAGGTTCATATCATATTTGCCGAAGAGGTACACTAACATACTATTATCCGGACTTTACTGAAGCGACTCATAGCCCAGCCCTACTTGGCGGGAGAGTCGAGTCGCTTGACGAACGGCGACTGTTCCCATCAGCACAGACGACAGGGCTTGGTGTTTTTGTCATAAACAGAACTGGTTGGGAGATCTTAGGACACGGTATGTGCTGTGTTTGTGCGTGTGTTTGTTTGTTTATTTGTTTGTGAGTCTGTTTGTTTGTCTGTTTGTTTGTTTGTTTGTTGTCACAGAGCTGGCTGGGAGATCTTAGGACACGGTATGTGCTGCGTTTGTGCGTGTTTGTTTGTTTATTTGTTCGCTTGTCTATTTGTTTGTCTGTGCGTGTTTGTTCGTTTGTTTGTTTGTTGTCACAGAGCTGGTTGGGAGATCTTAGGACACGGTATGTGCTGTGTTTGTGCGTGTGTTTGTTTGTTTATTTGTTTGCGAGTTTGTTTGTTTGTCTGTTTGTTTGTTTGTTGTCACAAAGCTGGTTGGGAGATCTTTGGACACGGCAGGCTACGTGCTCTGTGTGAGTGTGTGTTTGTTTGGTTGTTTATTTGTTTGTCTTGATGTTTGTTTGTTTGATTGTCTGCTTGTTTTGTTGTTGTCACAAAGCTGGTTGGGAGGTCTTTGGACACGGCAGGCTACGTGCTCTGTGTTTGTTTGTTTGTTTGTTTGTTTGTTTATTTGGTTGGTTGGTTGTTGTCACAGAGCTGGTTGGGAGATCTTTGGACACGGTATGTGCTCTGCGTTTGTTTGTGTGTTTGTTCGTGTGTATGTCTGTTCATTTGTTGTCACAAAGCTGCTTGGGAGGTCTTTGGACACGTGAGTGAGTGTGTTTGTTTGTTTGCTTGTCCGTTTGTTTGTTTGTTTTACTGTGCGTGTGTTTGTTTGTTTGTCTGTTTGTTTGTCTGCTTGTGTGTTTGTTTGTTGTCACAGACATGGGAGGAGATCTTTGGACACGGCACGTGCTCAGTGTTTGTTTGTGGTCTGTTTTCTTGTGTGTTAGTTTGTTTGTTTGTTAGTCTGTCTGTTTCTTTGTTGTTTATCACAGAGCTAGGAGGTGATCTTTGGACACGGTATGTGCTCAATGTTTGTTTGTTGTTGTCGTTGTCTTTTCTTTTGAAGACGTTTGGTATGTACATGTATGTATGTCTGTTGGGGAGCTTTGGAGACGTGCATGAGCTCAATGATTAGTTGGGTTTTTTTTGGTTGGTTTTGTTGTTTAGTTGTTGTTTTGTTTTTTTGGTCTTCTTGTTGTTTTGTTTTTTGGCGC
>NW_004797490.1:351550-353403 GCF_000002075.1 Aplysia californica | reverse complement strand
CCGTCCACACACAGGACAACGAGCTGACGAGCATAGACCCGGACAAACTATCCCAGCTATCGCAGCTGGAGACCTTACAGCTGCGCCTGAACCAGCTGTCGCAGCTGGGACCCGCCACCTTCGTCAACCTCACCAAGCTCAAGACCCTCCACTTGGGCAACAACGACATCAGAGACATACACGAGGACGCCTTCCAGAATGTTCCCACGCTACAGGTACTGGTCATTTTTTTATTTTTTTTATAGTACAGGGTTTTACGGCGCTCGCAACTGCATAAGGTCATGGGAGCGTCAAGGGGTGGGTGTCAACAGAGAAGTCTTAACGGGGAATCAGACTTACTCTGCTCACCTCTCTAGCTTCAACAGGTACTGGTTATCACTATTATATTATACAAAAGATATGTTTTAGTTTCGTTTTTGTAAGAGTTTTACGACACCTGCAACACACTTCAACGCCGAATATTAAACTAATGAATGGTGTTGTTACAAGAGAGAGAGAGCTCAGTTTTAGTTTTAGTAAGACTTTACGGCACTTGCAACACAAAAAAGAAGGAGGAGAGATAAGAAAGATAGATGCGTGCTAGGAAAGAAAGTGCAGACCACACCAGAACACCCGCCAACCTCACCAGAACACCCGCCAACCTCACCAAGCTCAAGACCCTCCGCTTGGGCAACGAAGACATCACAGACATACACGAGGGCGCCTTCCAGAATGTTCCCACGCTACAGGTACCGGTTATCACTATTATAGAAAAGACATACTTTTTAGTTTTTCTTTTTAGTTTTTCAACCACCCGTCTTGAGTTTTTGAGAAAAGAGATTTTGTAAGCGTTTTACGCCGCTTGCAACACAATAAGATCACAATCTATTCATATTATATTTGTGAAAGTTCGCCTCTTTGGCCGACTAAAAGTTTCGAACCATTTAACTTTCGAATTTGAAAAAAATTAATGGTGGTTCAGAATGATTTAAAGGGTGAACAGTTCTATTGAGGAGCCTGAAGTCACTGTTTAGATCTAATCTGGGGAAAGTCCCGTCTTTTAAGACGCCATTGTAAACAAGTGAGGTTTCCGTTCAATAGCCGTGTGCACTGTTTCCATACTTTTGAAATTCTGGAGTGGAGTACAACCTCGAAAGCGGGATGGAGAATCAATCTATACATCACTATATTATCCAAAACTTTTAATTTTTTGCATCTCACAGGATTTATTGCTCCATTCCAGTAGAGTGTAAATATAGCAGGCCAATGACTTTCAGTTGATGTAAATGTACCGATCATTCCTTTCAACGAAAGGGGACCCAGCTAGTAAAAAATAGTATTATAATAAAACTGCCGAAGTTTAGAAGTGCTACAAGAGAGAAACAAACAGAAAAAGGAAAAGGGGGGATTAGGACGTTAGCTGTTTGATCGGAAAGAAGGAACGAACCACACCACAGCAGCTGTCAACCACCCACGTTTAGTATAGATTTATAAGGCATTTGCAACACAATTAGGTCATATGATAAGTGCCAAAGATAAGGATGTTACAAGAGAGTAATACAAAAAAAAGGAGAGATAGGCACGATAGATGTTTGACGGGAAATATGGAGGAAACCAGAGCCCCCATCAACCACTCACTGAGTAAAGAGAAGCACATGAAAGAAAAACGGTCATATTATTGTTGTTATTGTGTGGGGGGTTTTTTGTGTGTGTGTTTTTTTTTTATGAGGGTGTTCTTCAGCACATAAATAACGGAAATCAAAGGGGGCGGGGCAGCGGCTGGAAACCAAACAAAACCGGTAAAAACAAAATCCCTTCATCACATCATTCCACGTCCACTTGTACCCTCCTTTTCTTCCCCCATCCCCCTCCTT
>NW_004797490.1:338149-351331 GCF_000002075.1 Aplysia californica | reverse complement strand
ACGGTCTCTACTCTCTACCCTCCCCCCACCCTCCAAATTCCCCATGCCAGGTTCTGAACCTCATGAACAACCAGCTGACGGACGAGGTGAGCGGCAAGTTCGCCAATCTGCCCAGCCTCGAGCGCCTGGTGCTCAGCCACAACAAACTGACCGCGCTCACTGACCGTACGCTGACCGGCCTGTCCAACCTGGGCTACCTCATCCTGTCCCAGAACAACATCAGTCACGTGACCGCGGGCGCGCTGGGCCACTGCCCCAACCTGGCCTACCTCGTGCTGCGCGGGAACCCGCTCCGTAGTGTGCACGACGTGTTCGGAGCTGTGGGGACTCTGTCCTACCTGGACGTGTCCAACTGTCGGCTTACAGACATGCCTCTAGGCCTACCCTGGGCGCTCAGGTAACTTATTGGCTAATGTATAGACAAAACGACAACAACCACAACAACAACCAAAAAACAACTACAACTACAACAACACCAACAATGACGTGTTCGGAGCTGTGGGGACTCTGTCCTACCTGGACGTGTCCAACTGTCAGCTTACAGCCATGCCTCTAGGCCTGCCCTGGGCGCTCAGGTAACAATATAGCGTGCACGCATGCACGCACGCACGCACACACACGTACACACACACACACACACGTACACACACACACACGTACACACACACACATACACATGTTTGTTCAACCTTGTCCTATCTTGAAGTGTCCAACTGTCGGCTTACAGACATGCCTCTAGGCCTACCCTGGGCGCTCAGGTAACTTATTTTATTGGCTAATGTATATACAAAACAACCACAACCACAACAACAACAACCAAAAAACAACTACAACCACAACAACACCAACAATGACGTGTTCGGAGCTGTGGGGACTCTGTCCTACCTGGACGTGTCCAACTGTCGGCTTACAGACATGCCTCTAGGCTTGGGCAGAATTGAAAAAAAAATAGGACTTTCAAGTCTCAAGTCCTAACACCTTGAGACCCGCAAGTCCCAAGCCCAGTTTCAAGTCCAGGGGACGTAATAAAGTATACATGTAACATGAATAGTCTCATTGATAGTAAAGCCTTCAGCATTACTTCCCTTTATCATTATAATTTTGTTGTTCTCCAACCAACCACCAATGTTGAGACGTATGGAACATTTTTGTGATAGAATCTAGATCTAGATACTTCTACTTGTTTGGTTGATTTTTTAATTTTTTAAAAATTTAATTTTCTTCGCTTGTTTATTTGTTTTTGTTCTGTTCTCTGTTGTATTAATTAACTCAGGAATTGCTTCAGCCTTAGATGGCAATGATGGCATTGAAGCCTTATCCGGGCCTAGGCCTGCCTACCCCTTATCGAGGAAGTGGACTCAACCAATCCGCTAAGGGCCATCAAATACTAGCAAGTAATAGGGGTGGTACTGCCTACCCCTTATCGAGGAAATGGACTCAACCAATCCGCCTAGGACGAACAAGTCCTAGCAAGTAGTAGGGGTGGTAGATGTATTTGAATTAAAACAACCAACTGAAAACACTAAATTTATTAGAAACATACCAGTTTTGAGCATAATTTCTTTAAACATTGGTTCACTGAGTCTAGATCTAGATCTATACTCAAAGTTTGCACTCTGCGTTTGAATAATTTTGTCTTTTGATTGAGGGATATTTTGCTAAGTCAAGACTTGGACTTGCTCAGATCTAAATACTTGGTCTCAAACTCTACTTGGTGGGCACGAGAATTTCAAGTCCAAGTCCAAGTCCTGCCCAGGCCTAACGCACGCATGCACGCACGCACGCGCACACACACACACACACGTTTGTTTGACCTCGTCCTATCTTGATGTGTCCTACTGTCGGCTTACAGACATGCCTCTAGGCCTACCCTGGGCGCTCAGGTAACTTATTGGCTACATGTTTAGGCAAAACAACCACAACAACAATAGAAACAATAAAAACAACAGCAACAACAAAATCAACAACAAAAACAACAACAACATAAAAAACCCACAACCACCACCACCACCAACAACAACAAAATCCAACAAAAACAACAACAACAGCAGCAACAATAGGGCGTTCAGAAAACGTATTAACTTGTTAGTTTTAGGAGAGCTTTTACGGCGCTCGCAACTGCATAAGGTCATACGAGTACCAAGGAGTGGAAGTAAGTTAACAGAAAAGTTCAAACGGGGAATCACGCTATCTCTGCTCACCTCTCTAGCCTCAACAGCACAAAGTCTGCTTCGACTATCAAGGCACCCCGGAAATAGCGGGTCACAAGGGTGTGACAAACATACAAAAGAAGTAGAGGGAAAATGAGGATAGTAAGGATTAGGAAAGAAAAAGCAGCAGTCCATAGGGGGCTATGCTGTTCAGTCACAGTTACGAGAATGACATTGACGAATCAGTCCATTTACAATTCTACTGTGCATAAGAACCTCCCCCCTTTGGGAATGGCCTAAAGACACTTCAGTCAGTTGCACCGCCCCCCCCCCCCCCCCGGGGGTTGTTATTTGTTCTTTTTACCCCCCCCCCCCCGCCCCTCCCAAATAAATTATTTAAATAAAAAACCCAAACATTTCCTCCCCTCCCCCCCTCACAGATACCTCCGTATCTCGGAGAACAACCTGACCACGGTACGTAGCCACGACCTGGCCGCCACCCGCTACCTGGGCGCGCTCTCCTTCGACAACAACCAAATTACCAGCATACAGGAAGGGGCGCTGGCCCACATGCCCCACCTGCACGAGGTTCGAGTCTCGCACAACCGCCTCTACAGCCTGCCGAGCGAGATACCGCAGTCGGTGGAAAAGTTCATCGCGGACGACAACGACATCCGGCGAGTCTTCGAGGTGGGCATTAATGTGAGGCAGCGTGGTGGAATCAGGCTCTCGTCAATTTTTGGGCATGTGGAGTTATTATTATTATCTTAAAGCTTGTTCATATGTGAGACAGCGTGGTGGAATCAGGCCCTCGTCAATTTTTGGGCATGTGGAGTTATTGGTATCATCTTAAAGCTTGTTCACTTGTCTTTATTTGGATGGGAAAAAAATTCCATTTATCTTGAATGCAAGTTGCGATATATGCGAAAGAAGGAGGCGGGGGTCACCTGTTTTCAGAGGTAAAATTTGTGAGAAAATGGCCGCCAAATATTAGTTATTTCCTTAGCTTAAGAGTCCGTTGTAACTGAAAATTTACATTTTTGTACCTTTAATCAAAGCTTTTAAAAAAAATCCACACAGAAATGAGTTCTTTAATGGACATGAAAGGTGTTGAGCCACAAACAAAAATGCGATAAAAATTCTCAAACCTGCAGAAAAATGCAAGTTTCTTCTCTTTGATTATTTTGACGACAGCCTGATTCCACCACACTGCCTTACATTGATTTGGTGCGGTTAGTTTTAGTTTTAGTAGAGGTTTTACGGCACTCGCAACTGCATAACGCCGCTGTCCCTGTCGTTTTATGCAAGAACAATTCTGAAATTCTGCAAACTGAGCCCCAAAATGAGAAATTATGCGATTCTGTTAATTTTAACAAAGAATGATAAAGGAAAATAATCAGAAATTATGCAAAAAATGCTAAAACCACGGGGACAGAATTGAGGTCATATGAGCGCCAGAAGAATAGAGGTGTTACAAGAGAGTAACAAACATAAAAAAGAAGAAGGGGAGATAAGGATAATAGATGTTTGATAGGAAAGAAAGAGCAAACCACATCAGAGCACCCGCCAACCACCCACTTATAATTTGGTGTGGTTAGTTTTAGTTTTAGTGGAGGTTTTTCGGCGCTCGCAACTGCATAAGGTCATATGAGCGCCAAGGAGTGGATGTCAACAGAGAAGTCCTTACAGGGAATCAGACTTACTCTGCTAACCTCTCTAGCTTCAACAGCACGTCTGCTTCGACTATCAAGGCACCCCGGAAATAGCGGGTCACAAGAGTACGACAAACATTCAAAAGAAGTAGAGGAAAAATGACAATGGTAAAGAATAAGAAGGGAAAAGCAGCAGTTCCTTGTTGCAGGTCAGGCACAGTTATGAGCGTGACATTGATGAATCAGCCAATAATTTACAATAACAATTCTACTGTGCATAAGAACTCAAGATGTTGATATCCCACCTTTGGGAATAGCCTAAAGACACTTCAGTCAGTAGCACCGCCCCAAATGGGTTGGTGTGGTTAAAATTTTACGGCGCTCGCTACTGTATAAAGGGGAGCTTTTGGTAGGGGTTAAAATTCAGTTTTAGTTTTAGTAGAGGTTTTTCGGCGCTCGCAACTGAATAAGGTCATATGAGCGCCACAAGATTAGAGGTGTTAAAAGAGAGTAACTAACATAAAAAAAGAAGAAGGGGAGATAAGGACGATAGATGCTTGATAGGAAAGGAGCAAACCACAACAGAGCACCCGCCAACCACCCACAGGGGTTAAAATTTTACGGCGCTCGCAACTGTATAAAGGTTTGCATTTCGTTGGGCAAAAATTTTACGGCGCTCGCAACTGTATATTATAAAGGTGAGCATTTGGTTGGTACGGTCATTACGGTTTGTTTGAGTGAAGCATATCGACACAATAATGGTTATTTAGAGCTGGGAAACGGTAAGAGTAAGACGCCTACAGTTGATCATAAAGACAACTTTCCCTCTTATGCGCCTCCCTCCCTCTCCTTTCTCCCTCTGCTTGGAGCAAACGTAGAACACTGTAATGCATGGGTTCAATTTCAATCCCCAATGTACATAATATTTCAGAGTAACTTCGCGCACGACTCCAAACTGGAACTGCTGTCGCTCAAACACAACAAGATCGGAGCGCTGGCCGCCAACACCTTCTCGCGGCTGGGCAACCTCAGCTCCCTGTTCCTGTCCGACAACCAGATCGAGGTCATGCACCAGATGGCCTTCACCGGCCTCCGGAGGGTCAAGACCCTCAGCCTTGACTGCAACCCGATCGCCACGATCGAGACCCGGGCACTGGGCGGGCTACAGCGTCTTCAGCAGCTCAAGCTCTCCGACATCAGCAGCGACAGCACTGTGATCGAAGCCAACATCTTCCAGGACGTGCCCTCGTTACAAAGCCTTGACCTTCGCAACAGCTCCTCGGTGGTCGGAGATATCCTCAACGGCACCGAGCTCCTCCGCGGGCTGCAGAGCATTCAGAGTCTGAACATCGTCGCCAACGGTCTGGAAAACCTTCCGGAGCACCTCGAGGCCATGCTGCCCAACCTCAAGTCTCTGAAGCTCTCCGAGAACCCCTGGAGGTGCGAGGAGCCCCTGAAGCACCTCAGGAACTGGATTGTGTCCGCGCCCCGAATATTTCCGGACTCGGCCGAAATGAAGTGTGGGTCTCCGGACTACCTCAGTGGCCAGGTCATCCGAGATATGGCGGAGACGGATTTCACGATGCCCACCACCCCAACCACCACTACTACTACCACCACAACGACGACAACCACAACCACCACCACGCCAACATCTCCACCAAGTACGCCCACCGTAATGACCACTGGTCAAGAAATAGTCAAAAGTACTAAGACTGGTGAAGCGGCAACCACAACACCCCCCAGTAAAGAACTCAACAATCACACGACACACTCCACACCCCCCACTTCTTACTACGAACAAACATCAACAAGGGGAGCAACGCAGGCCGCAACAACAACAAAATCAACATCATCGAAGACCGCCACAAGACCGACAATGTCTCCAAATACCCCTCCACTAACCCAGACAGTTGGAAAGAGCGCCACCACCACGGCTACTTCGAAACCCTTCACTTCATCAACAACAACATCACAGACTCGAACCACAAACCCCCCAAAGACAAAGCCTAGCGCACAAACGCCTTCAGTTTCATTCATCCCGGAGGTCAAGACAAAACCAACCAAAGGAAAGTAAGTTTCACTTTTTCGTTTCATTTCATTTTAGTCTTCTTTTTTTTAAAAAGTAGGATTGCGGGTTCAGGGGTTCGAGCATCAGTTCGGTCCGACATTGTGTCCTTAGGAAAGGCACTTTACACGAACTTCCCACTTGGCTCGGTCCTATCGGAGACGGACGGTAAACTAGGAGGTCCCGCCCCTTAAATAACCTAATAGTGTTGATAGAGGCGTTAAATCCATACCATTTTTTAAACTAAAGTAGCAGTTTACGCCCCCTTTGATATAATTTAGATCATCTAAATACTGTATTGGGCTTCAAACCTTCCTGTCAGGGCCAACACGGTCAACACAGGAATCAAACCCACAACTCCTGCATGTGACGGCACACATGCCAGTGCAAAGCAATGAAAAATCTCAAAACGATCTAAGCCAAACAAAGTAGATTCTTCTTGAGACTTGAACCAGGGTGGCCTGCACACCAGTCAGTCAGGCAACATCAAACAGAGTTAACAGAATGCACCTTCATTTCCTAAATGTTTGTGCACCTTTTATTTCCTAAAACGTTTGTGTACCTCTAGTTCCTAAAATGTTTGAGCACCTTTATTTCCTAAAATGCTTGGATATAATATATCTATTTCAAGGCACCACCATATTCTGTTTGACAAAGCTCATCAAACTGTTTGTAGGACAAGCATTGTTTTTCTTCCTTCTTGTTTTAGAAAAAAAATTTCTGGGACCATTGATTTTTGTCCTGAGAATTAATGTTCATAACTGCAATTTTACTTTTACATCCTTCTCATCAATAAGAGTGTAACAGTTAATGTTTTTATACAGGTGTTTTATGCCACAAGGGACACAATTTAGACCATTTAGTAGAAGGTTAAAACACGTGACTATCAGGGCCAACCCGGACTGACAGTGATAATAATATAACACCCAAGCAGAAAGATCGAGACATTCGATAAAATTTCTCCCTATACGAAAACAGATCTACCCCAATAAAAATCATCGCCATATGGGAATCAAACGCTTCTGCGTGCGATGGTGAAGCGCCCGAACCGGAATACCACAAGTGCTGATCACAACTACACGTATTACGACAAACTACAAATTCCCTCTTTTATCAGTTTGGTTTCAGGAAGATTTTTACGTCATTTGCAACACAATTAGGTCATATAAGTGCCGAAGATTAGAGGTGTTACAAGAGAGTAACAAACACAAAAAAGGGGGAGCAGAGAAAAGGAAGATATCTATTTGATAGGAAAGAATTTAAGGAGCAAACCACACCAGAGCACACGCCAGCCACCCACAAAATTCCTACTTTTATCAGTTCAGCTTCAGTAAGATTTTGACATCATTTGCATCACAATTAGGCCATAAAAGTACCGAAGTTTAGCCGTGTTACCAGAGGGTAACTTACAAAGAAAAGAAGGAAGAGAGATAATGATAAAAGATGTAGGCCATGTTTGATAGGAAAGAAGGAGCAAACCACACCAGAATGCGTCAGGGGCCCGACGTTGTGTTCTTGGGAAAGGCACTTTACACGAATTTTCCTCACTTCACCCAGGTGGGAATGGGTACCCGGCTATAGACAGCGAAAGATCATGTCAGTTTGTTGGTGTTTGAGCGTTTATTCAGCTGCTTGCACTGTATGCTTCCCGGGAAGCTGAGAATGTTTCTGAGTGTTCTATGGTCTGCTGGGGTAATAATATAGTGTAAAGCGCATAGAGCCAGCTGTTGAGCGGGGATATGCGCTATATAAATGCTATTTATTATCATTATTATTAATGCCCATCAACAATTCAACCATCCAGTTTCAGTAAGGGTTTTAGGGCACTTGCAACACAATTGGGTGATATAAGCGCTATAGATTAGAGGAGGAATAATGACAATAGATATTAAAGTTGATAGGGAAGAAGTTGCAAACCACACTACAACGCTCACCAACCACCCACAGTTTCAGTAAGAGTTTTACGGCACTTGCAACACAATAAGCCGATAAAAAAAAGAGCCAGAGATTAGAGAAGGGATAAAGATAAAATAAATATTTAAGTTGATAGGGAAGAAGTTGCAAACCACATCAGAACCCCCACCAACCATCCCCTGTTCTCATACATAAAATATGTATCGTTTCAGCCAACAACCCACCCAACCACCATCAGCCCCACCGCCGACACCGTTCATCGATATATCCCCCCAAACTGGGGCGCCCAACAAGAACAAGAACGACAACCACAGCAGACCGGAAGAAGAACTCTCCACGCAGACGTGGGTTGGAGCTGACGTCAGCCAGCCAATCAACATGTCGCCTCGCGAGAACCGCCGCGCGGGGTCAGCCTCGGTAGGGGGGAGGGGAGGTAACCGTCTGCCCACCCTGTCCAGCGGGGCAGACGACAAAACGCGCAACGTCCTCATCGGGGTGTCCGTCTGTCTGATCTGTCTTGTGGTCGGTGTGTTCATCGCCGTGGCTGCCGTGCGCTACACGAGGAAGAGGAAGAGGCTGGCGATGGATGAGGAGAGGACAACACCCTCCAGCCACCCAGACGCTACAGACACCGTCTTTATCGTACGCCACATGGCTGGAGAGGAGGTGGAGGAGGAAGAGGTAGAGGTGGAGGCGGGCAAGGGGGATCTGGGCGTTGATAAGGGTGGGGTAACGGCGAGTAGCGCGGCCGACAACAACAACGCTACCGCTACCACGGACACGAAAAGCTCGCCGCCGGGAGACAGGCCCGGTTCTGTGTCCATGTCCAAAACCAGGAAGATCTTGACAACCTTCAAGCGGTCAATCTCCGCCAGTTCCGCCACAGGCTTCGACTGCATGGGCCGCCAACAGCGGGACGATGACCAGATGCTGATGGACTCCTGGGAGCAACACGCTTAACTAGACGTACAGACAGACAAACAACACATTGACGAACAAACAAACAACGCACTGACAAACAACACATTGACGGACAAACAATGCACTGACCAACAACACACCAACAAATAATACACTGACAAACAAACAAACAACACACATACTGACAAACAAACAAGCAACACACACACTGACAAACAAACAACACACACACACACTGACAAACACAACGACAAACAACACGCAGACAAACAACACACCACTGACCATACATAAGTGAACAATCTATCATCTTTGGTTTAAGTAAGAGTTTTACGGTACTTGCAACACAATAAGGTCACATAAGTGCCGAAGATAAAAGATGTTACAAAAGAGTAACAAACACGATAAAAGGAGGAGAGATAAGTACTATAGGTGTTTGATAGGAAAGAAGGAGCAAATCACACCAGACCAGAGCACCCGCCAACCACCCACAGCCTACAATACTCACTGGACCTTCCCAAGGGGGCGAATTAGATACAGCCATGTCACAATATGGATGTGAAATCAATATGCAAGGAACGATTTCAAAAATGCAATAATTCAGACCTGAGACCCCACTCCGAAACGAACCGCGATCTTCTGTACGGAAGAGCCAAGTTCAGAACCAGCCGAGCCCCGCTAGTTTCAGTTTTTAGTTTTAGTACGTTTTACTGCACTTGCAACACAATAAGGTCATATAAATGCTGAAGATTAGAGGTGTTACTAGGAGAGTAACAAACACAAAAAGAAGGAGGGGAGATAAAGACGATAGATGTTTGATAGGAAAGAAGGAGCAAATCACACCAGAGCACCCGCAAACCACCCAAGCTGACTGGAAGAATAATATACAGAAACCAATGTAAATCTTTTTATAAGACGTTATCATTATCATCATCATCAAGTGCCAGATCTACAGCACACTGGAGATTATGGTTCGCTTTTCATCTCTGCTCGAAAGCTCTAAAAAAACCCAACCCAACCCAACCAATATTAAACAATGTAAAGAAGGGGGAAGGGGGTGGAGAGAAGAAAAGAGAGAGAGAGAGAGAGAGAGAGAGAGAGAGAGAGAGAGAGAGAGAGAGAGAGAGAGAGAGAGAGAGAGAGTGATGGAACGAGAAATAGAAAGAAGTTGCTGTTAAGAAGTTGCACTGCAAAGCTTTGCGTTTCACTCAGCTTTGTTAGATATTTTTAAATCTTGCTATTTCTCGAAAATGTACATATCATAAACTTAATTTCATATACGAAATATAACTCTCTTCTATGTTGAATTTTTATTTGTGCCGAGTTTGGTTGAAATTGGTCCAAAGATGACAGATATTACCGTTTAAATGGGTCCTTTTTCTTCTTAGAAACTCGGTACAATTGTACAGAAAATCATGTATAAGTACCATCTTATCATATTTCTGTCTCTGTCTCTCTCTCTCTCTGCACGGGCATGTACTCTCCCTCTCTCTCTCTCTCTCTCTCGGTGAGTGTGTATGTATGTGTGTGTGCGTGTGTGTGTTGATATGTCAGAGCGCATGTGTGTGTGTGATTAAGTATGTGCATGAGTGTGTATATATGTATGTGTGTGTGTATGAGTGTGTATGCATGAGTGGTTAAATGTGTGAGTGTGTGTGTGTGTGTGTGTATGTGTATGCGTGTGTGAGTATGTGTGTGTGTGTGTGTGTGTGAGTATATGTGTGTGTGTGTGTGTAAATGTGTGGGAGTGCACAAGAGTCTGCATGTTATACACACATGAAGTCCCAAAGAACACTGAAACAATCACTTATTTCTTCAAATATCATTCCTTGCAATTTATGAACAGTTGTACAAAATGTTTCTGAAACAATGCTGGCACGTCCATTATTTTTCATTTTCATCCTTCTTAAATTTCATTTTCATCCATTTTGAATTTCATTTTCGTCATTTTGAAATTTCATTGTTATCAACTTTTCCCATATTTCTCGTTTACTTTCATCACCCCCCCCCCACCCCCCCCCACCACCAATTTTCATTTCACTTGAAAAATTAATTTGACTTTCACAATGTTTAGTAAGAATAACCACTTACTCTTGCTTTGCTTCTTTTCTTTGACCATATTATGTAACACTCATATTTCAGTACACTGAATGGTAGATGTGAGGCGAGATGGCAAAATGAGTTACTTCTCGCAATCCTCGAATGGAGATATGAGCCGAAAATCGACACAGTGGTCAAAGTTGTAGATTTTCAACAGACTCCACTTTCTTCAGGTTTAACGTGTTTTATCACTTCATAATAATAAATTGTAAAAAGCTCAACTTATAGAATTGATGTATCTATTTCCACAGAGATAAAAATCTGAGAAGTAACTCATTTCTGTTTGTTTATTTGAGTAAAGAGAAGCACACACGTCGACACAATAAAGGTCATTTACTGCTAAGAAAAAGTAAGACAGACAGAAACAACAGAGGGAAAGTAAAGACATAAGTGGGACCGAACTCAGTTTTTCGTTTTAGTACAGGTTTTACGGCGCTCGCAACTGCATAAGGTCATATGAGCGCCAGACGATTAGAGGTGTTACAAGAGAGTAACAAACACAAAAAAGAAGGAGGAGAGATCAGGACGATAGATGTTTGATAGGAAAGAAGGACCAACAACCCACACCAGAGCACCTGCCAACCACCCACATCTAACTCATTTTGTCAGCCCACCTCACAAATGCTGAAGCAGTGAGTGCTAGTCCATGACGGTGATCCTCATACTGTTTGCACAATGCTTTTTTCTGCACTGGAACATTTTAGCAATGCCTCATATTGTTGATAATTAATAACCTTTCTGAATAAAGAGCCCATCTCGTGCTGTGAGCAACCTGATTCTGTAAATACTGAGTTTGTTGTTGTTCTCTGAGATTTGTCTTTTTACCTTCAGTAGAGTTTTTACGGCGCTCGCAACTACTGCATAAGGTCATATGAGCGCCAGACGATTGGAGGTGTTACAAGAGAGTGACAAACATAAAAAAGAAGAAGGGGAGATAAGGATGATAAATGTTTCATAGTTAGGAAAGAAGAAGCAAACCACACCAGAGCACCCGCCAACCACCCACAGTCAGAGTTTTACGGCATTTACTATACAAATAGGTCAGATAAAAGCTGAAGAATAAAGAAGTTTTTGTTTGTTTTGGTAGAGGTTTTGCGGCGCTCGCAACTGCATAAGGTCATATGAGCGCCAGAAGAATAGAGGTGTTACAAGAGAGTAACGAACATAAAAAAGAAGGGGAGATAAGGATGATAGATGCTTGATAGAAAAGAAGAAGCAAACCACACCAGAGCACCCGCCAACCACCCACATAAAGTTACTTACTAAAGAGTAACCTAAACAGAAAAGACGGAGGAAAGATGAGGAGAATGAATGTTCGATAGGTACGAAGGAGCAAACCACACTACAGCACCCGCCAACCACCACAATGATGATTAGAATTACAAGAGAATAACAAACAAAAAATAGGAGGGTAGCCAAGGGCCACAGTAAATGGTGATAGTGAAAGGAGAAGAGAAGCATACAACGCCAGAGCACCCACAAACCACCCACCGTAAATGGTGATAGTGAAAGAAGAAGCTACAACATCAGAGCACCCACCAACCACCCATAGTAAATGGTGATAGTGAAAGAAGAAGCATACAACACCAGAGCACCCACCAACCACCCACAGTAAATGGTGATAGTGAAAGAAGAAGCATACAACACCAGAGCACGCACCAACCACCCGCAGTAAATGGTGATAGTGAAAGAAGAAGCTACAACATCAGACCACCCACCAACCACCCACAGTAAATGGTGATAGGGAAAGAAGAAGCATTAGAGCTGGGCAATGAGTCGCTTCAGCAAAATCCGTATAATATTTTAGTGCACCTCTTCGGCTAATAATATGATATGAACCGCTTCGGCAAATGGGTTGGAACCACTTTGACAAACGGGTCAGGAAAGAGAGTTAAGAGTCTGAAATCGGATAATGTTTCATTGAGAATTCTGCGGTTATCCTTTCCGATTATCCGGATTTTGCCCACCTCTAAGAAGCATACAATACCAGAGCACCCACCAACCACCCGCAGTAAATGGTGATAGTGAAAGAAGAAGCATACAACACCCGAGCACCCACCAACCACCCACAGTAAATGGTGATAGTGAAAGGAGAAGCTACAAAACCAGAACACCCACCAACCACCCACAGTAAATGGTGATAGTGAAAGGAGAAGCATACAATACCAGAGCACCCACCAACCACCCGCAGTAAATGGTGATAGTGAAAGAAGAAGCATACAACACCCGAGCACCCACCAACCACCCACAGTAAATGGTGATAGTGAAAGGAGAAGCTACAAAACCAGAACACCCACCAACCACCCACAGTAAATGGTGATAGTGAAAGGAGAAGCATACAATACCAGAGCACCCACCAACCACCCGCAGTAAATGG